>NW_009931163.1:0-25911 GCF_000696875.1 Nestor notabilis
GCGCGCGCCGCCGGATGTGCGCCAGCGCCCCCTAGCGGCCGGGAGGCCCCGGGCGCAGGGGGAAGGTCAAGTTTTTCTAGGCGGTCACAGCTATTCTTGCTTTACCCGATAAAAACAAACAGTTTAGAGGAAAATACTTAATTATAAACGCAGCCCCAAGACTTTAGCGTTTGTACCCAATGTACTTTTAAAAAATTACTAGTGATTTTGATACGTGTGAGAGTTTAGGCACAGGATGAAACCTGATCAGTCTAAAACATACACACAAAGCTCTTTTGAATGCTCTTTTGTCACTAATTCAGGAAGGCCCAGCTCAGAACCTCGGTGTTTGGGCAATCACCTTTCATGTCTGAGCCTGTAACAGAACACCACCACAGTGGAACCCACCCCAAACTTTAGAGAACTGATGTGTGCCTGCGGCTGGGGAGAGAAAGATTGATGACAACTTTCATTTTCTCCCCCAGCAGCTATGGCTGCAGCCAGTGAAAACCCTGCGGTTGTCTTGTGAGGGGAGAAGCAAAGAGCAGGGGTGACACTTGGGACTAAACATCAGAGAAGTCCAGCCACAGCAGCTGTGATAATGAAGACTGGAATGCGAACCCAACACCCACACTGGGGCACAGGCACCAATACTGAAGCACGGAACAGCAAGGTCTGCACATGCAGAGCAGAGAAGGAACCAAAGTGTCCTAAGGATCAATTTGAGAACAGCCACTCCAAAGCACATCACACACCATGGACCAGCTATCTAGAAAAGTTGAACATTTTATTGTCATTTATGAGAACACCATTTGTGATTTTAGGAACACAGACTCTTTGCAAAGTACTGAAATGCAGGTGCCTTCCAAGTTCTGAAACCTACGTTACTCTACATCTTATAAACCTTTTATACTAGAGATTCAAGTTTGGTCTTTGCTGCAACAAATGCTTCACCAAAGATGCAAGGATTTAGTTCTAGACTGCAAGACAACCGTGCCACGTGCCAGAGAGCCATCAAAACTGTGACTTTCAGATACAGTCTGTGGTGTTCTTGTACTTCCAGCCCATAATGGAGCTCACCTTTGAAAACTTTTAAGTTAGAGGGTTTTCCAGTTAACTGCCAACTGGTATTTCCATTACAGCATCTAGAAGCAAACAGATACTTTGCAAGTACTAGTGCTTATGAACAGGTTATGTTTACACAAACCCTGGAGAGGCCTCCGGAAACATTCAGGGTTAAAATGAACAGTTAACAGTTGCAAAAATCTGTACATATTTTCAGTTGTAACTCAAGGAAACATACAGAGTCCAGTGTTTTGTGTTCTAGCCTCAAGTGTGCTCGTCCCAGTATTCTACATGTTCCTCCCTTGCCCCCATTTTAAATGTTATACTCACAATCTGAATATACAGCTGTACTTACAGGAACTATTAAACAAAGCACAGCACCTTAAGCAAGTTCAATGGCTGGTTTTGAACAAACCATATAAAATAAGTGACAAAATAGTTTAAAATTGGTCCTCAATTAGGATTACTTATTTTTTTTATACAGCTTGGAAGCACTAAGTTTAAAGACACACATTTATTATTAACCAGCACAAATTATTCTGTAGCTTTTTTTTTTTTCCTTCTTTTTTTTGTCTTTTAAAGAGTATGTTACAATATCATGCATGAAAAGCAAGCTGCTGCTCCCAAGTGCAAACACAGAGTTTAGACTAAATGTTTCCTCCTCGGTTGTTATTCCTTCTTTCATAAATTTCAACGTAACCAAGAATAGAAGCAGCTGACAAGCAAAACAATATGAAGTTCACCTTTCACATTGCGACCCATTCTTAAAGTAATGGAATACTTTGGACCTTTAGCATAAGGAAGGTTCAAGAAACACTGCAAAAGATTTTTACATTCTTTGATTTCATTTACATCTTTAGAAAGAAAAATTCTGTATTTTAACTCGCTACACTAAGGAATCATCTGGAGACCGTAGTATTGAAACAGTGCAAGACATTTGCAACTTCAGGAACATCCAGTTACACTGCCCTTTTGCCCAACAATGATGAGTAGAATATTGCATCAGTTCTAGATTAACAAGACAGGACAAAAGCTCATTTTAGAAGAACATTAGGATTCAAAATACCTTATCTATTTAGTGAAAAGAATCCACACACAAATATGCACGAAGGACTCCTTAACGTGGACTTTTATCACAACAAATGTAATCCAGCGTAAGTCTTGGAACAAGACATTTTATTGGTGTGAAGCTGTAATAATAAGCTCCATTATTAATGCTTCAACATCTGGCTACTGACACAAACAGCATCAGAGCTCTCACCTGTCAAGCCAGAAACCAAGTATTCAGCTGAAACAGCCCAGGTAGACTATGAGCTTAAGCAGTACACTTATGCCCTGAAACATTCCAGACACCAAAAAGCTGATTTTCATCTTTGCACTGACTCAGCAAGAGTGGAGCCCACTCCACCAATGCAATATTCCAAAGACCATTGCAACTAAAGACTGTTGAGTCAAGTCTCAGTTGAAAGCTGCTACCACCACCAGAGGACACTATTTTGTTTCCCTGCCCCCCAACACTGCCAATGCTAAAAAGATCGCTATTCGGTGTGGAAAGCAGGTCAGTAGAGACTCCAAGTGTGGCTTGAGGAATCCTCACTACCAAGCCGCTTTCCACACACACAAATTCAGTCCATCTTCTCTTTCTGGACCAGCTTGGGTGCATCTACAAAATCCTTGCCGTTGTAAAGGATGATAGCAAAAGTTCCAGAGCTTGCACTTCCCCAGAAAAACACATAGGCCATTGTCTCAGTCCATGTATCACCTGTTAAACAGTCAGATAATAATTTTAGTTCATTATCTCCAGTTACTAGAGAGAGGCTTTTTAGTACAAAAACACAATATTTCAAGCCCTCCCTCAGAGAGCTGCAGTCAGATGAAGTCAGAAGTCCTTCATAGTCTTTTCTTTTTCTATTTCCTTACCCAGGAAAGCTGTGTTTGCCACACAGTTTTTAGAACACTTTGATCAGCCAGCTACAGAAGCTGGAGGCCAAGTACTCTATTAGCACTGATGCTAAAAAATTCAAGGCAAAAGAACACAAATCTTCACAGCTCCCAACACAGACTTAGAGACACATACCTCAGAACAGGCTTATGCCTGTATCTGACTTTTCTGAATTGTCTTTCTGCCCCAGATTAGGTATTCTTCTGGGAATTCATCCAGTTGTAATACTACTAGATGTCTTCGTGGGTGCAGCTAAATTGGGGCCAACTAACAGCCCCTTAAATGACTTCGACAAAAGTTTTAACACTGTTTTCTATAGTAGCCCAGGTTTTTCCACATTAATGATACAGTGCTAGCTCTCAATCTTCAGGGTCATGCTCAAACACCTTTTAGTATGGCAGAGAAGCAATTTTATCCTGAATAGTTTCTGGTAACCTTTGACAGAAAGTCAGCATACAAGCAAGCTAATTCTGTGCAATTAAAAATAGTGACTTACCAGCCATTAGCAAACAAATAATGCACATGGAGAAAGCAACCACCATAATAATAGGCAACTGGGGAAAGAGAAAAAGAATAATCATTTAATATAGCAGTACATATATGCCTTGATTTCCTTTAAGATGGGCTGTACTACAAAACTATTTACTTGCTTTGCAATGAAGTTGCTTTAATTCCCGATTCACCTGCTGTCAGATACAAAAAATTTTGGAGAGCTCCAATGTTTGGAAGAGTGTGTTGAATTAACTAGGTTAATTCTTAAAATACATCTTCTATCTATTAAAAGAAAGATTAAGGGTTGTGTTTTAAAAAAAGTAAAGTACACCAGCCACTAGTTAAACCCAGAATGTCCCCAAATCCCGTTTCGTGGAATAGAAGGGTGAAGAAAAGGAAGAAAAAAGTGGGGGTTTTGTGTTACAGTCTATGCTTCTGCATGAAGAATGAGAAGAGATCTTCACAAGCTGCTTCTGCAGAAGGAGAAAGGCACTGATAGTGACAGAGTTTCTCCCTCTCCACTTGATGAAGCAAATTTTTTTAAAACAGCAAGCAGCAGTTTTTTCAATACCTCAAGACACTCCATTTTCTGTCAAGGGAACAGGCTGGGTTTAGTCCTATAAGCAGGTATCATAGAAACATAACCAGATTATGAGGACACTTCATTACTCAATAGACAAGTTCTACTTAGTCACATGAAGCAAGTGACTAAAAGGTTGTATGTGTTTCTCCAGTCATGAATAAAGTCTGCATACTCACAGCTAAGAACTTCCAATCTTTCTGGACATGCAGAGGACTTGCAGGTTCTACTTCATCCACTGAATAATTCCCAAGAAAAAGATCAATTGCGTCCTGGAAGAGGAAGGGAGAGCAAGAGTTAAAATGCACGACAATGTTGTTGCATTTCTCCACAGTTAAAAGCCTAACTTACCTGTCTAAATCCATCAGAGAAGTTGTTCTTGTAGTAACGTATTAATGAGTTCCATCCATCCATTATTAAGCCCCATTGAGTTCTCTTACCAGTTCTGCAAAAAGGAGTTTTGCAGAAATATTTCAAATGGGTTTATGAATTCAGGAAGATAATTTCAGATTTACAGTTCTTTCATGGGTTTATGTTTAATAAATGTCTTTACATGCAGGTATTCATCTAGTACTGCCTCTGCATTATTACCACACAATACTTGTAACTAAGTTTGAAAGTTACACTTCTCTCCATCCAACAATGTAAGTGTGCCTTGAAAAAAGCACATTTTCTTGGGTTTATTTCCAGATAGCTCTTTTTCCTTTCATATGAATGCAGTGAAGAATAGTGTTCTGTAGACTTTAATCTGACATTTTACCAGTTGAACCATTGCAAGACTTGTTAATGCCTAAGCCCCTTCTCGGATATGAAGGCTTAAAGAAAATCCCAAACATGCCAAAACAAACCCAGAAGGCCTTTACAAGAAAAGCTGACTTGCCTTGTGTAGTCTGTCTTTAAGGCACCAGTTCCAGCATATTGTTTGGCACAAGCATTAGCATTGTCAGCCCATGCTGTGAATAGGAAAACATTAAGAAAGATTAAGGAAGTTATATACTCTGGTTGTGGGAAAAGGAAAAAAAAAACCAACCAAAAAAAAAGTGCAATTGTTTGAACTCTATAAACAGCCTACCATTTTTGTAGATTTTCTCAAAGTCTGCCTGCTCTTCAATTCTCTGTCCAACATGCAGAATACCAAGCCTCTAAAACAAAGAGCATATTGAGGCTTACTAGGAGTTCACTAGAAAAAAATTAGCATTTGCTTTCAGAAAAAGCTGGATTTACCAAACCAGAGTCTGGCTAATGCGTTTCATTAGTACAGTAACTCAAATATGCAAGCTCTTATTGCAGTGTTAAAATTGTATTTCAGTTCCAAACAGAAAGCCTCTCTCCTCTTCCTGCGTGTTAAACAAGAACAAAATATTTACCTGAAGCTGGGCTTGAAGGGATCGGCGTGCCAACAAGCTCTGAATCACATTGGTCCGATCAAGGCAGTCCATGCAGTTACTGCGGAATATTCCTTCCTGCACCATCGGAATCGACTAGGAAATAACTAACACATACAATCCACTTAAGTATTTATAGATAATAATCCATAGAAACAACATCTCTTCAGAAGTGAATATTCTAGCAATCAAAACACAGTCGTCTTGAGCACACACAGAGTTCTTAGATGTTGCTTTGAACTTTGAGGTCACCTTGAATTCTTCCCCTCCAACACTGGAAACTAGCATCGATATATGAGCATCTTGTAATCTCAGAGCACTCTTGCCCTTCTAAGTGCACTCTTCTAATCTAGACAGCCCACCAGCAATATTGAGTTATGTCACTGGGAAAAGCAGATTGAGGTGCAAAAATCAGAGCCTTACATTTTATTTGTTCAGTTACCAGATCGCGGGATCGTTAACAGAGTGTAACAACAGAAGTAACCAGATCTGTATCTACCCAGTCACCTGGTTCAATCCAGTCACCCCTGCACAGAAGAGTCATGTAAACTGTCAGGCATACTTCTTCCAGGAAGGTATTCAGATCTTTAAGGTTTAAGTTTGAAAACCTGCTACTGTCATTCTCTCCATTATGAGAACATCTGGGGGAACCAGATGTTCCCTCTTGCAACTGCATATGCTAATCATTACCTCAATCTTCTTAATCAACTAAACTAGGTGTCTTTGGATTGAAGACTGAAGTGCATGCAAGTATTTAGATAACTGAGCTGGTAAAACAAATATGCCGATCAAGTTATCGGCTGGATGTGTGAACAGGACAGAACTATACCTGCCCTTCTGCCACAGCATGAAACTTCCAGTTGCCTAAATATTTACAGATCATATTCTGTAGATTAAGTTACGCCATTATGTAGTCATGGACTCTGAATGTGGACGAGCACATGATTCACTGTTACTGTACAGCATTTTAAGATTCTAAAGTTTTAGAGCCATGGAGAACTAAAAAAAAAATCAAGAGCCTTAGAAGCCTGCATGTTTACTTTGATCAACTTTGTGTTAACAAGACCCATTTTCATCTTTCCTGAAGAACTAGTTTTGTTAAACCATGTTTTACATTGGTATATGATTAAAGGAAACTAACACCTGCGAAATCCTCATTTTCCCCTTCTCCCACCAAGCTTTGCCTAGAACTGATATTAGGATAATCAGTACAGTTGAAGAGTAGACACTTCTGGTTAATAAAATAGTTTAAGTGCTGCATCTTCTATAATTGTTCTTAAAAAATTTAACACACCCTCACCCCCTCAAGCCCAGCAAACCAGTTCTCCTTCTGACAGGTCTTTCCCAGCTGGATTTAACCTGCAGAAGAGAGTTGTTTACCTCCATTGAACTGTTTACCTCCCTCAGGGTTGAACAACTATTTCCTAAGAATATTAGAACTCAGACTTTTCTGTTCCTATTTAAGTAACAATCACCCTAGATGAAACAGAACAAGGCATGGCAGAGCCAGCCTAATCCTGAGGAAGAATCTTCACTTTTGATTCTTGTTTTAGAGACACATGGCTTTATGGGATTCAGTATTCATTCTAAGAGTAAAGGATCCTTGCAGTATGAGAAACCTACATGCTTATTTCTCCTTATTCAAAGTGCTCAAAGGCAATTTATTCTTCAGCTCTTGGTGTATTTTTCGGGTATTTTTTTTGGTGGTGGGCAGAGAATATTCACTACCATCTGATTAATTCATACTATTCCCAGAGCCTTCATTCCAGGCGAGAGACTTAATTCATGAAACTCCTGCTCTAGTCTACAGCTCACTTGGGTTTTTTTGGATAGAATATACTACTGCTAGTTTTATAATGTTTTAGCTGATCTACTTTGTGCTTTAGGCACGAGATTTTAGGAACAGGAAGGAAGCAATCAAAAAAGCAGAACAAAGGAAACAGTTTCCCTAGCAATCTGCATGTCTACAAGTAGCAAAGACCAAGAGCTTAAAACGCACTTGTGGGACTACAAGATTTAAGTTGATTTAGACAATCAGTTTAGTTTTATGACTCAACAAAATGAGAATTTGTTTCCTTGTGTGTTACTTATGTTAGTCAGTACCAGGGTCAAGGTTTGGTGCCACAACGCGTGTTAGAGAAAACACTACCAAAGAGAGTACTGCTTCCACAGGCACCTGCTCTAAGTGTTGGACACCCAGTAGCAGTACAGTTTGCATTCAACAACACATGGAATTACTATTGGTTGAAAAAAAAAAATCACTTAAGGAGACTACTTTTGTTTAATAGCTTGTTGTATGCATGCTCATTTCTTTGTCTAACCTTTTACCCTAAGGCACTAATGCAGCTCTTGAGTCACAATGCAGGGCTGCTACAACTCCCAGAACTATTTTACTGGGACAAGCAAAGGGCTTTACATCTAAGCACCACCAGGTCTCTAACCTTGCATGGTATCAGCAAGAGATCAGAGAAAGGGAAACAATAATGCATACGAAAGCACCTTATTTACAGAAGATTACATGTATGGTTTGTTGTGCTCTGACTCAAGACAAGAGCAACTATGAAAAAGTGGTCTCATTTTAACAGTACAGAAAAGAACTGCAAAGCCTTACCTAAACTCATCTTGCTGTTCTGCTAGTTGATCCATCAAAATTTGAAGTCGATCCCACCTCATCCGACTGCACTCTTTATGGAAGTCAAATGCTACATATCTGTTCAGAGAGAGAAGCATCTTTTCAGATTAGGTACGTGTTGCAGTGCAGGTCTCAGAACCCCCTCCCAGGGAAAGGCTGATGTATAAAACAGGTAGTGACAGAGGATATGTTTTTCTTTAGAGAGAGCTTCCAGCAAGTCTCCGGATTTTGTCAGTGCTCTGTAATCCTCCTGAGGCTGCAACCATAGCGTGCACAGTAACAGCATTTACATTTCTTTACAGGACACCACTAGTCTGGAGAAGCACACATTCAGTTCCAAGTTATGCATTCTACTTCTGGCTAGTATTTTCCCTCCAGTAATTACAGAAGGGATATGAATCTGATTTCATTTCCAATTCTTTCACCCTCCCTCTCTTGCAAGCAATGGCATTGGGAACTTCAGTTCACTTTGAAAGAGACTCAGGTATTGAAATGCGACATTCTTTGCTGACATGCAGCATAATTCCCTTGATAGCTCTCTAAAAACCTGAGACAGGTTCTGTTTGAACAGCTAGCCTACTCTGTCGTAAGGTAATTAAACAGCTACTGACTTGGTACAAGATTTTAACAGCCAACTCATTTCTGGTGAGAAGTGCTCTAGATGAGTGGTACTTGATTCAGCTTTCACATACAGACACACACACATATATATGCTGTGAATTAAAGGACATTACATTGCTCCCCTGTAGTCTTTACAATCCAAAAATTACTGTTCACCAAGTTTTCAAGACTATTTGCATAAAGAAAGATGGCATATGTACACTGAAAACAGTGTTAGTCTGGCAGGTAAATGCTATCAAATCTGATTAACAAAGAGAAAGGATTTTGGCAGCATTAAGAAAAATGTGCTGTCTAAACACTGCTTTTTAACATATACAGAACACCACTAAAACACACCCTGACAGAATTTTGCATCTTGTTTTCCACCAGGTGACTTTATAGCAAAGGTGCACAGAATTCCACAAGCTTTGTGCAGCTAAGGTATCAATACCAGCCTAGGTGTGAGAGTAAGAAAAGACCACCTTAGAAGTGGTCTTTTTTAATAAAACCAGAAGAAAAATCCACACCCACATTCCAACAACACACAAACACACCCCTGAGGGCAGTAAAAGAGGCATACAGAAATAAGACAGTCTAACTACCCTGGTGAAGGCAGCAGCAGGGCATCATACAAGCAGAAAAAAGCTTGGGAAAAATTCAAGTAAATCAGGATTTATCAGGGCATCTTGATTACGATTCCTTAGTAATGCTTAGACAGAAGTGAAACCTTCTTAAAACAAGTTGCCTTTTTGCTCACAAGTAGAATTTTGTCCTTTAATGTACATGAGTGACAATAATCCTATACAGCCATTTCAAGGAAAAGGTAGAGGTAAGTATCTGAGGGAGCTGGATGCTACCCTCCCTCTAGAAGTTAGTGAAAGCAAGCACAGGCAGGTTGTAGGACTGTACTGCACTCAAGATTCCCACAAAGATAAGGATTTTCTTTTGTGATTAAAGTGCATTCTCCACTCTCTTGTCCTATTGTCACACTGAGGTTGACATTTAAATTACATGTTCCCCTTACTGTTTCCTCTTTTATCTCAATATCAGTTTGCTCACACTCAGCACCCCCTTACTAAGTAGCAATGCAATCAAGCCCTTTAGACAGAAGCTATTTCTGCAGGGCCTGATTTCTTTATCCTAAAATGCAGATCTTCACAGATCTCATACCACACTATTACTCCAATACTGGCATTACCGCTGCCTCTGAGCTCCTCTTTATTCTGTTTGACTCTTCTCTTTGCTCCATATTCGCTTCACAGTCTCACTTCTGCTTAGAATGTGAGCTCTGAGGTAGGGGCATTGCTTATCTGCAACCTAACTTATGAAAATAAAACTCAAACATATCAGGCAGTTGGTAAAGGCCCCCAAAGAACTGGTCAGCTTGTAACACAGAATGTATCCTTTCATTTCACACATACCTGACCATTCCATTTGCCATGTTGGCTACCATTTTGGCAAATGTTTGCTCAAGAGGCTTTTCTGAACCTTTTTGGTTAACCTGGAAGGAAAAAAAAAAAAAAAAAAAAAAAGGAAGAAAAAAGGAAAAAGAAAGTATTACTCAAAAGCCTGCTTAAAAGAACATCAGCTTTTTCAGGAAGAACAAGTGAAAGCATACCAAGTTGACAATCATTTGCTTTCCATAGCTAATTATTTGTGAGTCAAAATGTCTTTGGAAGCCATCCATCTAGAAGAGAAAGGAAAAGTAGCATACATCTGTCAACACATTTAAGAGCTCTGATTTACAAGAAATCTCTATTATCATCTTTTTGATGCTACCACAGAGGTAGTAGCTAAGAAGTGTTTGATATTCTCTATTGTGTTAATACATGTCTACTTTCATCCCCCCAGTCCATTCAGCTCTCCTTAATAAATATGCCACAAATAACATATTGTGCAGCTACTAGAACTGCTGCAAACAAGAACCAAAGAGAAACTATCCCCATTGATGTTTCAGCTTTTTTCAGTCTCTGAACTCATCTTGAGCACAAGGCTTCTTGCTACTTCTTTTTAAAACTAAGGCTCAATCCAGGATTGCTCATTTTTATTCTTCTGGTTACAGTTTGTTGCCTTATCACACGAACATAAGCCTGGAAATATTTTTAAACCCCAAAACACAACAAACACTCACATACATGATTTACTGACTTGCTGATCTGTGGCTTTGGTTTGTACTTGAGGTTTGGTCTTTGAGACCAGAAAAAGGGAATTGATCCACGGGTCTGCAAAAGAATGGAAGATAGTTTAAAACAATAAAAAAAAAAACCAAACCAAACAAACCCAAAACTTACAAACTCACTTGCCATTTGAAGATGAAGCAGACATGCATGCACATCTTGTATACAATTTATATTTAGAAACATAGAGCAATCTCTGTATCTTAAACCAGTGAGCAGCTCCTTACACTGACTTTACCTGAACAAACGATGCCTTGCTGCCCTTGTAATGCACAATTTGTTCTGTTTCAATGAAGTTAGCAGCATGCCCTTCTGAATCAATACCTATGTAGGAAAAAGACCTTATTAAGCAAGTCTGGCTGCAGAACAGTGACAGTATACCAGCAAAAGGCTTCCTACGCTTCCTAAGTGCTCACAGAAAGCATGAAAATATCACAGAGCTGCCTGAAGATGGTAAATTAAACACCTCTGGCACCTGTACCAAACTTAACTTGAAGAAGCATAGATGTGCTTAACACATTTAGCTATTTCTAGCCATAGAAATTGAGCCATTTAATACAAAATAAGATACAAGTGCTTTGACACAGAAATATTCATAATTTAATAGCAATGGCACTGCAGAAACCAACCAATTTCTTCAAAAGCATGTATGTTGGGACTAAGAAGAAAGGTAACTGAAATCTATTTCCTTGTTCACTTTTTACCTTGAAACAATTAGAGAACACACCACTATTCCAGGCTCCCTTACCAGCATCAATAATGCTCTTACTGAATTCACTGCTAGGCCAAAATGGCTGTTACACACTTGCATTTAACTCCCTCCCCCCTCCCCGCCCCGTAAAGTGTTAAAAAAGCCCTACAAAGCTTCTGCAGTTATCTCTAGAATCAGTGTTAATAAGATACCAGAACATGCTTCATATCATACAGGTTCCTACTATTTTCTTTGGAGCAAGTACCTCTTGAGACAAGCCATTATAAGCATTTTTTGTGCAAGCTTTTATACAACAATTACTTTTAAAAGGTGAGCCACATATAGCTGGAATTTGCATGATTTTAAGAAGAAATACATTTGCTACTTTACCTCTTACATAGTAGCGTACACCAGCCCTGAAACAGCTCCTTCTGGAAATCAGCAGCCAGTCAAAACACTTGCCATTAATAGAACAAGAGTGCATAGTGATAACTATTGAAGAACATTAAGGAAACCCTTAACAGTTCATTAGGGTATTTTTATATATCAAGAGGTAGGAAACATCAAGGAACCAAGTGACCACATTCAAAGAAATCTGTAAACATCTCTCACACCAGTAACAGTTGAACATTAAACTTGAGAGCGTTGGGATCAGTATGCTCATCACAAAAAGACAGGCTGTCATATGTATATAATTGACTGGACTGACTCCTGAGGTTCTGTTCAGTGCTATATCCATCTCATCCATAATTTTAAGCTATCTGAACAGTTTCTTGTTCCTATTGTTTTTAACAAAACAGGATCACTTCAAAAAGGCTTTTAGAACAGTGAATACCTTGGGCTATTACACCTTGTACCTCTATGTGTTCTATGTTATAGTTGCTAACATAGCCAACAGAGCAGCCTCATCAGCAACCCCTTTGCTGTTAGACTTCCATAGTCAGCTTTACAACATAAAAGGATACATCCGTGCATCACTGGCATAGCAAACCTATGGATCTGAAATACACATAATACACGTTAAAAATACTAACCACTAGCAGCCAAAAAAAAAAGATAAGTGACTTTGTCTAGGAGTTTTGTGATAGTTTGATGTAATTTATGTACTTTAATTTTTGTTTCGGGTGCAGTGATTCTTTCCAAGAAAGACACATTCGAGGAAGACAGCAATATAAGTAATCCTTATTAGCAATAGGGAAAAAGTGAGAGCCTAATCCTAATTACAAAACCTTGACAAGAAACCCCAAGCTGCTTTTGTCCTTCTATACACAGCATTCACTGCGCTACAAACATGATAGATAGAAAGCAGTACAAACTGAATACCATATGATATGGTATTTGCTGTACCTCCACAGTGGGATGTAAGCAGAGATAGTCAACAACACAGGAATACTTCTATGTGATTAACATTTGAAATGCTTGATCCCGTGTTTTTCCCATCTTGCCACTCCTGAGTAACTTGGTCTTTCAAAAAAATTTAAAGTTAAGATTTTCTAATAGTGGAAGTCGGAAATGCCACAACTCATTACCTGAAACTGTTGCTAGAGGAAGCCACCTGTAGTCAGTATTAGGTCATGCTTCCCCTCACATATCAGTTACCTCCCTTCTCTGCTTGTGTGTTTTGCCTCCTGCATCTGTTTTCACAAACCAGCGACACATGGCTTTCTTTGCTCTTCCCACCACAGCTTCTCTCTCATTTCCCAAGCTTGGTTTGCATAGCACTATTCAAACAGTATACCCAGTCACATGCCTCCAAAATATGCACAACAGCCCTTTGGCAATTCCTATCTTCACATTCCAGAAGCACTGCACAATCCAGCCTTTTGGAACAGTGCTATCAATGTAAGAGCACATCTCCACAGGTTACCGAGACTGAAATAGAAGCAGTGCGTCATTCAGCTCAATAAATGTGAAGTACTGGTAGAGAGAAAAGGTTGCTGTAGTGCAGACAATTTGAGCAGTTCAACACACAACTGAAGGATACGTGTTTTCACAGAATCATAGAGTGGTTTGGATTGGAAAGGACTTGAAGATCATCCAGTTCCAACCCCCTGCCATGGGCAAGGACATCTCACACTAGACCATGACAGCCAAGCTCCGTCCAACCTGGCCCTGAACACTGCCAGGGATGGGGCAGCCACGGCTTCTCTGGGCACCCTGTGCCAGCGCCTCAGCACCCTCACAGGGAACAACTTCTGCCTTAGATCTAACCTTCCCCTTTTGAAGTTTGAAGCCATTACCCCTTGTCCTATCACTACAGTCCCTGATGAAGAGTCCCTCTCCAGCAGCCTTGTAGCCCCCTTCAGACACTGGAAGCTGCTCTGAGGTCTCCACGCAGCTTCTCTTCTCCAGGCTGAACAGCCCCAATGTTCTCAGCCTGCCTCGATACTGGAGGTGCTCCAGCCCCTGGCCATCCTCACGGCCCTGACTGACAGCCACGTGTAGTAGGAAGCAGCTTAGATCAGTCTGGCCATTGAGGTACTACAGTTGTGGTTCATGGTCATGCCCTTGTTTTTGCTGGACTAAGTGAATTGAAAGGTTACACTGCACTTAGTCTTCATTTGACATAAAATTACAGATTCTAAACTGTCAGGTTTAATACCAGCTTTATGACCTAGTCAGTAGGCAAATGGAATTTAAACTACATTCAGAGAAAGATGCTAGGCAGTCTTAGAAAAAAAAATTATGGGCTGAACCTTGCCTGTACCTAAGTACAGGTTATTAACAAATAAGTAGTCAAACTTGAAAAAGCTTGAAAAGCATATGCTGCGCAGTGTAACTTCCCCTTTGGTTTAGATGAGTATGGTGCCAGCACAGCATCTTCAACTGCAGACATTTCCAAGAGTCATCTTTCCTACATGTAGTACTGAGGACACTGACATAAAGTTGGAAGTTTGAAAGCAGAAGACTGTCACTCTGCTAAACTAGAAGATGAGCAGTCATGTTATACTAGATTCTGGCTGTGTGAAATAAGAGGCAGAATTACAGGAAACTTGCATGCTTAAAGGCATATTCATTCTCTATTAATACAATCACTACAACATGGTTACCTCAGGTTGAGCAGCAAATTCTCTAAGAAGATGCCCATTCCACACAAACCGTGGATCTGCCTGCAGCAAGAGAAAAAAGCCAACAGGCTTTTAGAGACTGCCAGTTCTGTATAACCCAGCATATAGGCAATATCATAGTATCCATGCATTGCACAAGTTTAGGGGAACAGATGTACATGGAGATGGAATGCCTTCTTTCATCAGTATCCTTCATATCCTCAACTACAAATATAAATAAAATCAAAACAGTTAAGAGAACAACTGTCTCCAATCTTGCAGGGTGTTACCTGACACGTGAGGCATACTAAACTCTTAACAACTGAGCTGCAGCATCAGAACAACATTCTGGTTTCTGCCCTAAGTAAGCAGGCCTTGACAAGTGCTCCGAAACTGTAATTACAGTAGCAAGGTAACACTCAAAGTGGGCAGAAGGTAAAAATGCAAGGAGTTCTGTATGCAATAATCAACAGCTCTGAGAATTGGAAGTTAAACAATACTTATGTCTAAGTCACCTCAAAAGGGTCTTGAACAGGTTTCCGAGTACATTCCAGGAAGCTACCAGATTAGTCACAAAAGTGACATTTGCTGAAGAACACAGGGCAGGTTCTGGCATAAATCTCACCTTTTACACGAGGTAGGCAGACAATAAGTCACTGAGGATGGGGGTTAATTCAAGCTCAGTGTTGGAACATTCCTCTGTCTAACAGAAAACAAGAAATACAACTATCTGCCAGAAACTGTTCAAATTCCACTTGCAGCACCTTGAACTAGTGAAAAAGCATGATATGAAGTGCACTATAATGGGGCTGTTTCCTTCTACCAGTACCATTTTAAAACACCCAAACACACACAAGTAAGAAACCAGAAATACCCACACACCAACTACAGGCCAGTCTTCTCTTGGAGAATTGAACTGGACATGCCCAAAATTGCCACCATCCATCAAGTTAAACCATTATACTACAATCACAAGTGTGAAATTACATTAAAATTGTTTTAACCTTTTAACATCTGAATTTACTCAAAACTGATGCTGTTTTACTGTGCTTTGCCTTTCAAACAACCTTCTGAAATGTCACAATTTTAAGTCAAACCAACTGTTTCATGTCAGCAGCTGCTCTCCCTGGCAAGAACACTGCCAGAGCAGAATCTGACAATGCGAAACAGTCCAACTATAAACTGATTTCTAAATTGATTTTTCCCCAGCTTAGATAGTTTCAGTATCTAAGAGGCAACATCTTGTGACTCCATTGCCACCTCTTGAGCAAAGGAAGAAGAGGTGCTATTGACGTCCAAGGTTTCAGTGTTTCAGTGTCTAGGCAGTTTAGATCTGATTTATGCTGCAATATAGCTTGTTACCAGATGAAAGATTCTGGAACTCTGGAAGCACCAAAGAATTTCAATCTTGAATTTTGCTGTGTGATTCTGGCATCGTTAAGACAAAAGCAGCATATTAAATTCATGCTTCAAAACATAAGGAATAGGCCTAGTTCAGACAAAATACAACATCCTAAGGCCAACAGACATAAACCCCACAGTTCTGTTCCATGTGATCTTGGAAGAGAATATGAAGTCACGTGCCATTTAATCCACTTTTGGGCAAAGGGTTAGGGCTCAACCACAACACCTAAGAGTTCTGATAAAATGCTACAGTGCTGAACAGATTTGTGTACTGAAGCATTACAGACCAGCAACCTATGAAGAAAGCTAATTGCTTCTTTTTTTTCCTGTCAGCTTCTTTTTCCCAAAGAACTGCCCCAGTACAACCCAATTAACAAGCTCACAGAGATAGTTTAGTCACACAGTTCAGCAACAGTGCTATTTTTTACTAGTCCAATTATAAGGATTTGCATCCAAGCAACATGTAAATCTGTTTCACTAGTTTAAATTACTGATTTAAACAGTAAAGCCATTTTTAGTATAACAGAAGACCATAAATGTTTTAACAGCATCTGCTACCATTCAGCATACTAATTCATTGTAAAAAAAAAAAAAACAAAACCCCAAACAAAAAACCAAAAACCAAAACAAAAAGGAAGGTTTCAGCTCAAGTGTAAGGGGAGCGTGGATTTCAGCAACATCATCCTAAACTTTAAGGAATGTTTCCTTTAGTTTGTGATAGTTTGTTTTGACATCATTTAAACATCAGCTGCCTAAATGAAACTTAAGCCATGCAGAGCTGACTGACAATGTTCAAGACACAGACACTAAGCGAAAGTATATCCTTACCCTCTCCAGGAGGCTCATTTCCTGGAACTCTGGGCTCGTGTTGGCTAACCGTTGGAGCGTATGCGTTAGGTCATATGTTGTTGAGAAGTAAAATCCATCCACGCTCAAGACATGATTGAGCATTGATAAGAATACCTTATTGTCTTGCAACTGTTGAATGAGAAAAAGGGACAGAAGAGCTCTTATTTATTACCATTGAAATATTACAAGCTACTGCTACCTTCTAAAGTGACGAGATGAACCTTACTAGTGCGCTAGCACATGACATCATCCAGAGATTACCACAGAAGGAAACCATGAGACTGCAATTTTGGTAACAGTTCACTAATAACTTACACCTAGCACATTACAATTCAACAACAGTGGAGAGCAGAGAATGACTCCTGTGAGGTAAATAGCTACTGATACTAAACTAATATTAGAAACTTCCAACCAAAAAGGAAGCCATTAGTTTCCCTGAAAACCATTAGGTCAAAAAGCCAAATGAGATGGCAATGCAAAACAAAGGATACAACTTACTGTCAGGATTACCCCAGTAACTAATTTGTGTTTTGGTTCAAGCTTTGATTAACCTCATTCCTTTCCTGGAAAAGCATCAGGTTCCCTTTCAGCTCCATTGGTTAGACACCCTTATCTACTCTTTATCAGGCCTCAACACATCTGTTTTATACAACCTCCATCCTTTCCCTCCCTCTCAAAAAAAAAGGAAAAATCAATTCTTTCCTGCTGGGTAATTATGTAATGAAACAAATCCATAAATTAAGCAAGACAGATAGTTAGATGACAGCAAGGCAGCTTACCATAGAGGCTATCAGAAAAGTAAAGCTGCGAGAAAGACTTAACAGGAAAAGCACAGTGAAGAGTGTACCATCTTAGCAGGTGGAAAAAATGCACAATATGCAGAACAACCTCTGGGGATGATATTCACAGTTGCACAATGTGAGCTTGTTATCTTGAATGATGTAGCCTTATATTCACATATATCCAAATATTACATCATTTATAGCAGCCTGAATACATCAGGAAAAAAGTGTAGTTCAAAGAGCTTCTAAAAATAAATGTTCATAGTTTCATCAAATTAGGTCCTGTGGTAATGGACATTAACATAAGATAATTCGCCCTCAATCCCCTAATGAATCCACCTACCTGAATATCAGTTAAGTGCAGCATGGTCTTTTTGTAGGAGAGGATGTCAAAGTCTGTTGCTTTCCAGATTGCATGACCAAAAATCTCACCTACTTTTTTCTTTTTTGTAATTACAATAAGGTATGTGCCTGCAAATCAGAAAGAACAAAGTTAAAAAAAAAAACATAAATAGATGCACATATTAAGAAAAGAAGCCTATAACCATATCATATAACAATAAAAATACAACCAGAAAACTGAAACCAATAGGAAAGGGTGAGGTTTCTTCAACTTACACCTAGAACTTTATGTTCCTAACAGTAAGGGGCTGGAACAGAAGCAAAACGCACTTGCTAAGCTACCCACTTCTCTATGCTCACAGATCGTGAGCTACTCATTAAGTTTAAGGAATTAGAAAATGGACAAGAAAAAGAAGTGTCAGCTACTCAAGCTGCAGACCAGAGACAGTCTGAAAGTCTTTAGGTTTGCAAATACTGAAAGACGCCAGTGGTCTTGAATGTGGTTTGGAAAGCACTGAGCAAGTCTGAAATGCACAAAAGGAAGTGTGGTTCGGAACCCAAAACCCCTATTCATCTTATCCTAAAAGAGTATTTATCCTAGCAGGTTCAAAATGGAGCAAAGAGAAGGGGGGTTCCTTTTAATAATTTGACAAGAAGTTCAGTTTCTCGTTGCATAAGTAACAAAACAAAAAAACCCCATAATAAAGACAGGTCACACAAAGCAATTGATTTACACTTGCTGGTAAACACAACATACTCTTATTTCTACCTATCATATTTCAGTGCCAGCTTGGTTTTGAAGAAAAAGAATACTTTATCAAATTGGATACTGATGGATAAAAATGTCTCATGATCTACATCTTACAACCACTAAATGTTTACTTACAATTTCAATGGAGCAAAACAACAAGGGTTTTTTTTTTCCATGCAGAAGCACAGAACCTCAGATTCACCAAGTTTTTACACTAAAGCATTTAAGGAGTATAAATGCCAAAGATTAAAAATGCCAAAGCAGAAACACTTCACACTATATGCGGTAAGTTTGCCCATTATTTGTATTTACTACTATACCTAAATATACACCAAGTTTTGTACACAGGTGAATTATATCAGGTATCTAGTCTCTATAGTTAGTCAACGAACAGGTATTACCCCTACTTTTTCTTTTACCTCTCTGGCGTTATACCTTTTATTTGGACTATTTAAGCACTTCAGAAATGCTCTGGCATGTTTGCATCTCAAGTTATAAGTATTGCTTTTGGCTGGTATGTCAGAAGCATCCAGATACCTTATAAAACCAGTACATTCCATGCACAGCTATGCCCCAAGATGCTGCACAAATAGATACATCTGACATGAAGTTTCAATGCCTCTTCCTATTTGGGTATGCAACCTTCTGTTTGATACTTCAGAGCTTCAGATATTAATTCAGCAATTTCCCCCCTCCCCTTAATATTGTAATAGCTGAAGAATATTTATGTTTGTTAAAGACACTACACTGCTAGATATGGAACCAGTTTTACATACGATAACAAACTGCCTAACAACACAATGTCATTTATTAACAACACAGTATCATTTACTTTAACTGATAGTATCTTTAGTTTGACAGCTGTATACAAACAATCACTGCAAAGCTTTGGGGATGGAAAGAAAAAGGCTATTAATAAGTTGCATGCTTCCATATTTTATATAATATTCAGTTGTTACCAAGCCAGCAAGTTGGGAAAATTTCCCTTTGCGGTAGCTCAGTTTTGAAACCGTCAGATCTTGTCAAGTACCTATGACACAGGTGTCCCTTGTATCGGTCTTACTCTACAAGATCCACAATTCTTTAGAATATGAGCATATAAAGTTCAGTAGTTTAAGACCCTGTCAGAAGTTCACTGCATTTAACACAATGATACTTCGCTTTGGTTGAGAATACTGCAATGAATGACCTTGAATCCTTTCTATGTATGGAGACTTTTATTCAGTATGCATGCTCCTTACTACTTTTCATTTTTCAGACTACTATCAAAAAGATCTTTTGAATAGCAATTCAAAAATTGCTATTCAAAATATCTTTTGTATAGACTTCATTAGAGTTTGAGAATAAAGTAGTCTAGTATTAATGATGTAATAAGGAGCACGCATACTGAATAAAATCTCCAGACGTGAAGTCTGGAAGCTCAGACTTTACACATCAGGTTTATTTGTAGCAGTGACTGTTTAGATCTGAACACCATTGAGGCACTTAGAAAAAGCAGACAGCTTATTCTTACCTTATCCAAAAACTGCCTAAAATTTAGAATTGTTCCAGTCTGTCCTTTTCCTGTTAATGTTAAATTTTCTTTGTATGTGTAAGATAGTTGGAACACAACCATTACTTGAACTGCTGCATCTACTAGCCTGTCACCCTGTCACTCAGTTCTGTACCAAGATTACTGATCTAAAGTCAAACTTCACAACTCAGTATTTGACTGCTGCACCAAATCCTACAGCTAAGATTAAAACAGTTACGGAAAGTAAATTATGTTCTTTGCACACATTTGAAATCTATGCCTTAAAACTCAAGCAGCTATCAGTTAACCCTTCCTTTAGAGCAGCTACTGGTTTAAGAGGTACATGAACACCCATGATCAGGTATTTGGATACCTCCATCCTCCAGCAGCCACAAGGAAAGCCCATCACACTGATGAAACTGTAACGTCAGGTAAGTATCCGAGATACTATTTTTGTCTTTAAAGCTTCTTCAGCAATATATATTGCCTAAGTATTTTTAAAGAGCACAGTTCTCTTTTCCTTACCTGCTACCAATCGGATTGTTCCCAAAATACCATATATAGGCCTTGTAACAGCTGAGGGGGGAACATCTTTCTTGACTGAAAAGCAGAAGAAAAAACATCATCAGAATTCCAGGCTGCTTCTTTCATGCCTATACAGGAAAACTATTGAAGTAGGTTTGCCAAAGCTTTTGGTCTAATTTCAAGTTTTGCTAGAGTCTCAAGTATAACCAGCAATACATCAGATTTCCAAAGCCTGACGGGGGTGGGAGGGAAGGATATGGAAGCATTCTAACCCAATTTCTATGTTTAATCAAAATAGTCATTCAACTGAATAAATTCAAGCTCATTCACATGACAGTACAGCAAGTAGACTCCTCAATAATGTATTGTCCTGCCAGCTTCCAGAAGCTTTTTGTTTTGAAGCCATCAAGACATCAAGGACAAACCATAAATGCTTGTACCTCCCTCTTCTGACTGCTTCTTCTGAGCCCCAGTCTATTTCCATTTCAGAGACCCAGTTTACTTTTTGGTCTATCTCTGCAAAACTACCAAGAACAGCATGGATACAATATTCCAAACAACATACCACGAGACACGAAAGGTATCCAAATATCAATTAGAAGTCTTAGCCTGTTAAACTTCCCTCTATTCACATTTCTAGAATAACAGAAGGGAAATAAGAGGAGCTTTTATAAAACACAAAACACACAAATCAGAGCTAAGCTTTTTCCCAGAGCTTGGAGAACACAGAAAGATAGCATTTGAATTTTCCTTTGCTTTAAACACCTTGCAGGTTCATCTGATAAAACCCGAGTCATGAGAACAGATGTAGACTCACAAGAGACTTGGGATGACTATCTTAAAGAGTTTTGAAGGAGAAACTGAAATACTATACTACAACACCAAAATTACCGGTGGGATGGGCACACTGCTCTTACATGAAGTACACAACATACTTAATAAGAGACTGCTTTTATATTAGTACTACTGTAGCATTTCTGTCTGTTTAGATATTAGTAATGCTAAGGTACAAACTCTTGAAGCACTGAAGAGGAAGTCACCCATTGCCTTAATTTCATGTTGTCATTTAATTCAAGTTCTTTGATTGAACTTGTGTGTTAATTTCACATTCTTAATAAAATGTCATTTTGAAGACCTGAGCATCGGCAAGCTTAACACTACTTGCACTGACATTTGAATCCAGATTTCCAACACAGAACTAAATTTACAGTGAGGGGTTTTTTTACTGTTGTTGTTTGTAGAGGCTTTATGAGAATTCAGGTTTCAGTATTAAAAGACAGCACTGGGACAATCTAGCAAAAGCTGCAGAAGCACAGTGTTCAGCACTTCCCACGTTTGGGACTTGTAGCACCAATCCCAACTAGCTTGGATGAGTCAGGTTTTACTGTTGTGATGGGCAGTCTTACAAAAAGAAAGAGGCAAGCACTATCACCCTGGTTACCCACAGCATCAACCCCACAGCAAAAAGCCATTTCAAACAAAGTTCTTTGCAGGATGGAATACAAAGTACTGTTTTAAAACAGCGGCTAAAGATAAAAACAGTTTTCCCAGTAACAATTTAAGGTGCTGAAGATCTTCTGGGAATGCCTAGAATAAAACAGACGAAAAGGATGAAGAAGCCTATATTGTGAAACATTGGTGAGGGGAGTACCTGTAAGAGTGACTTCTGTGGAGACTCTATCAATAGCAAGCACATCATCTGCTCCATCATCACAGGCTTCCACATAAAACTTCTCTGGTGTTACATGCCTTTAAGAGAACGGATAGGAAAAAGAAATTTGTTCAGCAACATTTACTTTGGCTTTATTTATTCTTCACCACCTGGACGCAGTAAGAAATTTTAAACCTTATTTCAGCTGCAAAAAAAACCCCCAAGTTCTCACTGGATTAATTCCCAACAGCCACTGATACTGACAGTGCAAAAAAGCAAGTCAAGCTAATTGGGTATTGCAAAACCAACAGTTTAATAATCTTAATTCTTGTTTATTACTGGAAGTTAGAGACATGAAAGAGAGTTTGTGTACATAGTGGTCCACTCTAACTCATGTAAGCTTGAACTATGCCACTTAGAGGTCTGATAAGCCAACACCAAACTTCAAAATCAGAAGTTTAGCCAAACACTTTCTAATATATCAGAAACTAATGTACCACATCCCTGATGCTAGTCTAATAAACACAAAAATCATGTCCAAAGTGATAAAATCACCTGTTTCACATTAGTGTGTTTGAAGTATTGTAAGAATCCACTGGAAACAACACAGGAAAGATGGAAAAGCTAAAGCAGCACACTAGTTTATTGACGCATGTGTACCAATGTAGCAGATCTGTTAGCCAGGTCTGTGTAACATGCGTGGGTAACCTGTATCTTCCCTATTGGAGACACTGACATCCTGTTCAAACTTCATAGCTACCTTTCTCTCTAGGAAAACTCAACGCAGTACAATGCTAGCCATAAAATTAAACATAGTTTTCAACAACATTTCTTAAAAATATACCTGTTGAGATACCTGCAATCCAGACACGTAACACTGTGCAACACAAAAGTCATGCAGGAATTACTTGTAGCTGCACATAGGAAATGCTAAACAAACAATAAGCCCACTCTTGAACTAGTGTTGAACTTTCATCATGAGTTTTCTTAGTTTAAGGCTTGACGAGACCAGGGATCAGCTATAAACATCTTGTTCTGGAAACTTACTCTACAGGATCAATATTTTATGTTCCTTCTCCCTCTTGCATTTTTTCCACATCTTTTTTTAATCCATCAGAAAGCTGAATTAGAATCTTAATTTAGATCATAAAACCCCTTTGTAAGAGATCTAGAAGACCTCCTTTAATGTGTCTAACACCCTACCTTCCTCCTACTAAAAGCAGGGCCAACTTCAAAGTTTATCCAACTTGAAAGATAAACCTTATTTCTTCGGGAATGTTTTCGCACTCCCTAAGGATAGAGATTCTACAACCTCTCTGGGCAACTAGAGGAAAGCCAGAGAAGTTGAAATGCTTAACTGAACTGAAAAAACAACACAACAAACCATAATGCAATCAGTAGCTAACTGTTCAACAGGTAATTTAACTTCTTTAAAGGGAAATTAGTCTACGGGTCCTAAAATGGGAAACACATCGTGTTCCCTTTCTAAATCAGCCTTCTTAATCTTTCCTAAATACTTATAAAATGCTTATCACAGAATGGTTTGGGTTGGAAGGGACCTTTAAGATCATCTAGTTCTAACCCCACTGCTATGGGCAGGGATCTTTGAAACTAAAACCATCAGAGTAAGAAATACAAACATGGAGTTTGTTGTACACTGAAGACTTAAAGCTCCTACTTTGCTTTCCCTCTTTGTTTTGGATCAAGTGCACATGTGCACCCCCGGCTCTCTAAGGGGGTTTCATAGCAATAATGGGAACTGATTTTACAGTGAAGGGCAAACAAGCTTACAGAGCTAGAACAAGCTTAAGGACATTTGTAAGCCCTCCATTTGTTAAAGAATCTAAAAAGAAATCAGGGTATACTATTTAAGGTGCAGTCAGAAACCTATTGCTTGTTGGCAGGAGACAGTAGTAGGCATTTTTTCCACCAAAGCAAGCTGCAGCTACTTAACTTCCACTGGTTTAGCTGAACAGTCAGCTTTTTCTGGGAGGTCAGTTGATACAAAGAGTCCAGCTGAAAATGGGGAAAAGACACTGCAAAATTCCATACTGGACCTGTTAGGCCTTTAATACAGATGTTTATGCATTCTTACTTATCTACGTTAAGTGAAATAAGTTGAAAAAAGTCTTTTAATATAGCAGGTTGTAAAATAAGTGTCCAAAATAGTAGCTTCAGTTTTTGAATACTCTGTGTGGAGAAGACAACATAGACAAGACACCTACACTGACCATACAGAGCATTTCTATCCATGATCAATAGTTTTAAAAGCTGCTCTTCTCATTAGAAAGTATAAATGGCCATGACTGTACTACAGTCTCAGCACTGAGACTCACTTGCATATTAGTTAAAGCCAGTTTCAAACAACTGAGGAAAAGCTTACAGATGCAGAATATTTGTCATGTAAACAGATTTTATATTTACTACACTTAAGAGTAATAATTCCTCCCTGATAAATGTGAAGTCTTTTATCCTCACCATAAGTTAAAGGAGAGAATTAAGGCTGCCACTGCAAATTATACCTAGTCTCTCAATGTGCCATATGCCCTGCTTCAGTAGACCACCCCCCTGCATCTCTCTCTCTGTGTCAAATCCTAGCCCATATTTTGTCTCCTGCCACTACCATTTATTACCCTTTTAACAGTTTATCACCACCTTTATCTCCTCTTACACAATGCTTGTATATTTCTAACTTTGCTTAAACTACATTTTACCATCAACACACACGAAAGAAAGCTTTGCAGTCAAATTCCTCCTTCCCCCAGTCTGATCCAAGACCAGATTTGGTGACACAAGTGTCAAGTGATCCCTGGTTTCAGTTCAATGGACCAAACTGGTAGCTCAAACTGCTGTCTCTGAAGTTGAGAGAACTTAAATAACTTTACTTATGGTAATCCCATCAGAGGGATCACCATTAAAAACTGCCTACAACACAAACCAAAAAGCCTAATGCCCTGCAAAATGTTAAATCCTTGTTTTAGAAGAAGTGAGAGAATTAGTGCTCTTCAAAGTTTTCAACAAAAAGGTGATTCACTTGATCCTTGCTTCATTTGTGTAAATAGTTTAAAGTCTTCTAAAATGCATATAGTTGAGGAAGAAGCCAAAACTCAAAGAAGTTTCAGCCCAAATGCTGATTTACAAAACTACCAGTTACCAGAACTAGGCTAGTAGTTTCATTCTTGTT
The DNA here is from genome assembly GCF_000696875.1 of Nestor notabilis. Classification (NCBI taxonomy): domain Eukaryota; kingdom Metazoa; phylum Chordata; class Aves; order Psittaciformes; family Psittacidae; genus Nestor; species Nestor notabilis. The sequence continues at coordinate 25,592 of NW_009931163.1, forward strand.
TAGATGACCTTTTCAATCATTAAGACTGCTGTAACTGAGATGATTCCCCCTCACTTCTTTTTCAGGAAGGAAACTGATGAGCACTGCATGCGGGAATGGTGTTTTTCCACAGACCATCCTCAGTACTGAGTCTGTATGCTGATCACAAGCTTAGAAAGATAACATAAATGCTTATTTTACTGATCCGAGAAGGAAATATTAAATGTTGGAAGAAGGATCATTCACAATTACTAGGAATCACAGATTAATTCTATTCTTCCAATGAAATAAGGAACAGATGAAAGTCGAAGTGCTAGTATTATATAAATAATAATAATAAT
>NW_009931164.1:0-5401 GCF_000696875.1 Nestor notabilis
CCATTGTCCATGTCACCCACAAAATAACTGCCACACAATTGATATTTGGCTTAAACATAGGTATTTTTTAAAATTTTGTTAGGGTTTCATCTCCTATTTATGTAGCCAGATATTTGATTGTGTTGACTGTACAGGCAGTGCTTCACCTCACCTCCAGTTCATTTTTGTTATGTAAAGTACAATAAACACTGAATGCATTTCAGGTTCTTTTTTCCTTTATGATTGCAAATAGTATCACAATAAAAATATAGGAAGTATGGATGAGTTCAAGATTTGGCTTGGACCACCCTTAGTAAGGTGTTGCATGTGATCTCCTTGAACTGCTCTCTCTGGCAGACTCCAGGAACTCTGTCTAGGTTCAAAAGGTTTCTGCTCCTGGGAGAACCTTACTGATGTGCAGCTGAAAGAATAATTTGTATCATTATTAACATAATATGAATGAGGGAACTTGTGAAGTATTCAGGACAATAAGAAAATCCTAAGCAACTGGATGCTTGAAGAATTTGCTTTGCATTGAGTAAGCGTAGTGGCGGTAGGTATACCTGTGCGCTGTACCTGTTCCAGGGCCAATTTTATGCAATTGAACTTGAAAAATAAATTCAAAATGAGCTATTTTTACACAAAGTATACAGTTTGTAACATGAAAAAGCTTCTGATTTTTCAGACAGTAATATCTCAGAAAATCTTGTCATGATTCAACGCAATCTTCCCTCGCAGATGATTTTTGTATCTTGTTTTTAGTCAAAGCATTCAGTACTAGCAAGGCAGGGAAGGTATCCCAAGCAAGGCTTGTAATAGTATTTTGGGAAATCTAGAGAGTGCATAGAGGCATTTAAGTAACAAGCATTGGCACAAAAGGATCAAGGAGCTAATGTCAGCACATTAAAAGGCGTATGTGCCAGTGCTTGACAGTGGAGTCCAGCTCCACTCTAAGTAAATTGTTCTCTTTTTTTTACCAGGGAAGAAATATGATCTCCAGTGAGACGTTTATAGGTCCTACATACCACCTAGGGCAGGAAGCCCAAGCTTAATCAGGGAGAAGCAAATCGTAAAAGTTCATTTAGGGGAGAATTAAAATTCCTCAATCCCCTTTCATGACCATGTATCGGGTAACAACTATTTTTCTTTTTTTGACCTTGCAGAAGTGGAAACCCCCTCTTTTCTGGATGACATAAACGCTCCTGGAACAGGTCAATGCAACAGCTTCTCCCTGCCAAGCAGAGTAATAGGTGTAGCTAGGGGAGTATTCAGGGTCTGATGTATGGCTAGGGCACAGCCCAGACTCTTGTGGGATGACTCTCTCATGGGTCAGTTTGGCTAGATGTACACCTAGATGTAAAGACCCTTTAGCTGCTATAGCTCTGTGTCTGTCAAGAGCAGCTGTCTGAAGAAGTTCTATGCATAGGCTACACAGCAATGTCTTGTGGTCTGCAAACAGGCCCATGGTCTGCCCTTCTGGAACGCCTGCTCCAAAAAGGTTGTTTCTGCCAGAAGATGTTTCATTCCAGAAAACTCATATGTAAGTAATCCCCGTATCTGAGGCCACTTAATAAACAAGAGACTGTTTCTGGAAGTCCTTTTTGGTAAATGCTTTCTCTTTCTGTTATCTTGGCCTCTTACACTTGAGAATCCACATAAAATGAAGAATGCAGCACATTCAAAGGAAAGTTCCTGGAGCTGAAACGTTGTAGCTGTTCTGTCTCTCCGGCCTCTTAAATCAGAGTTGCAGTTTGTATTACTTCTGCTGAGGGGAGTTAAAAGCCTTAGAAAAAGTTGGTGTTGAGTCTGTGGCAGAGAGTACCACCACTTCACAACACAAGAGGGGATATGAGCTCTTGAGAGCTGAAAGCACTGTAGATTTTATGAGTGAGAGCACATATAGTATGCACAGCCCCATGAAAAGGTAGCTTGAAGTCTTCAACCAAATGACAGCTATTAGGGCAATTAAACATGAATTTTAACTTATTGAAGGCTTCTGGGCTGTGCAAGACACTAATATCCTGTCTGATTTCACTGCTGAAAGATATCCTAACCGGTAAACTCGTATCACTGGTGAGTGGTTCTTTCCTGAAACACCATTTCGCATACTGTGAAATATAAATCATTAAGCATTCCACTTGGAAATGGTTGCTTTTACCTAAGTTTTGCATACTGTGCTTGTTATCAGAATTCTGAGATTTTTTCCCTCCCCCGTATCCACTAACTTCATACTACAGCTGGATGCACTGTGGAGAAAAGGAAACTGAAACAAATCTGGTTTAGTAGAGTTGCTGTTTGTCATGAGCTCTGACGAAGATGGTTGTGGTACTGAATGCATTTGTTGTTGCTGTATGTAAGATTAAATGTGTCGTCTGGCCTCCTTTCCCCTGCCATCAAATCAGTTTACAGACATCAGCAGTCACAGATGCTCAGAGTCCCATCTACATCTGAGAATGTTGGGTTTGGGTTGTTTTTTTCTTTTGGTGCCTTGTCTTTGCACATATTGAAGGTAAACACTGGCATATCTTGGGAGCTGGGCAGCAAAATATCTTTTGACACTTTCAGAAGAATGTGTCTGTTTGTGGGACTGTGCCTTGAAGATGGTGCCCAGCTGGTGGCAGGTTGGGTTGGGAAGAGCTCATTAGTTGGCATCAGTTGAATTTAAAGGCCAAACCAGAAACAAAAACCAAGTGCAGTTTGGACCCAATCAGTATGTTAGTGTCGTCCCTTTTTTTCTTAATGTTAAATACAGCTATTTTATTTAATCGAGCACAACTAGCTGATTTAGAACTGGAAATTTGATATCTCTACTATATCAAAGTTGATATCCACCTCAGAGACATCTCTCAATTAGGGAATAGCTTCTTAGAGTCAACCTCAGGATTACATTACAGCTCCTGTCTGTGCTAGAACTGCTGTGTGTCAGGAGGTCAGTGTAAATAGTGAAAATCTGTGGTCTGGAATAATCCGACCTGACACAGACAGCCTAACCCCACATTATAATTAGCATGCTGGTACTTAATTCCTTGCTAAAGCACACTGCATCTCTGACTTGGGAATGTGAAAGTGCTTATAAATCTAATTAAAACTCTTATTTGAAAAAAAGGTGATCTAGGCTTGGACTCACTTGGGCATTTAATCACTGCAATATAGAAGGATCTGTTCTTACAGGTAGAAGAGATTGATAATAGCAGATAGTATGATAGCATAATCAGGAAATCAATCTGTGAACTGATTTTATGAGAATATTTTTGTTTATCTTGGCCAGCCTTAATTTTCTGGCCTTAGAAATCAGCACTCTTCGAGCACTCGTTGCTGAAAGGTTGTTGCTGACCCTGCCGGTTTCTCTCGAACTCGCTCCCCAGCACATGGTTAGCAAAGTTATGTTTGCCTTTTACTCAGCAAAAATGTCAAAGTTGCAGCCTGGCTCTAATTCCCAAACACTTGCAAAAAGCCAACCAAGTGACAATACAAGAGGTGGAAAGGGAAAAATATCCCAGCATGAAAAATGGTCTTGGATGCAAATACTAAGAGGGCAGAAAGTGATAGTCTTCTACAGCTCAGCTTTCTTCTTACCTTTGCATTTTTTTCCTTTCCTTTTAAGGCATTTCCTCCTTTTTACTCGACTCACTGACTTAAAAGGATACATCAGAAAGGTCAGTTGATTATAACTGAAGGTGGCCTTAGTTGAAGAGGAGGATTAACAATCAGGAACAGATAGAAAGATACATAAAATTATGTGAAACTTTTTCTGAAGTGGTTGTAATTTATACTTGAAAGGGTCATAATGACATTGCTTCTCTGCACTTATATCGGGTGTTTCATCTTAAGATCTCAAAGGGCTTTATGGAGTGACTTTAGCAGTAGTATAATCTCCTCCTTCACCTTTAACAGGTTGCAGTAGCAGAGTAGGAGAAAAGCTGGGGGAGGGCGTTAACAAAATCTACAATATTCTCTGTGATTTTAGGCTGGCATGCTGTCTCAAATAAATGACATGCTGTCACCTAGACCTCATCAGACTAACTACAGCACAGAGGAGATCATAGGTGCTGCCACAACCCTCACCTGGTAGAAAACATTATGCAGGATAAGGTGTAAAATCTTCCATCACAACCTGAGCAAGAGATGCATGATGAAGTTGCAGGAGCATCATACCTGAACTCAGCTAAAACATAAATGGCTAGAACTGGGATCGTAATGTTGATTAATTGCCTAGACCTCCCTGTACATTCAAGGAATGGAACAGTTGTTTCTACCACACAGATGTTCCTGTTAACACCATTAACTAAAAAGGTCAGGTAGATGTTTAAAGTTGGGTGAAATTATCTCCCTGCACCCTGCCAAAAGCAAGTACTTTGTGGTGTTAAGGCTGAGCTGAGAAGGGAACATCTGATTTGAATCTTTTGATTCCTGAGTGAAGACTTTAGTAAAAAGAGAATACTAAAGTAATTCTGGTTTTAATGAAAGTTTCCTGAACTGCTGTGTTTACTGCTGGACTGCAGGTGGTCTTTATGCATTGGGCATAAAGTGCTGTGAGTTGTCTTAGATAGATCCTACAGACACTAAAGTGGAAAAATAATGTCTATATGTCTCATGTTTGGACTACAGTAGCTAAATATTTAGGTCCCTGAAGAGTCATGATGCTGAGTGTGTAAGCACATTTTATCAAAGCACCTCTAGGACATTTTATCAAAGTATCTTCAGGACTATGCAGTTATGTGGCTTTTTTGGTTGCTTTGTAGACACGCAATCACTAACAGCGCTCTTCTGTGTGTCACACAAAGAGTTTGGGGTTTTGGGTAACTTGTCCTATGTGACACCAAAGACTTTCCTGGAAATGGGGATGACAACCTTAGTATACAGATAATGAAAGGGCTGTGTTGAGTACTTTATAAGCGTTTCCTGGGGTCAGAGCAAGCATGGAACTGATCTGGTTGTCTCAATACTTGGAATTGACAAAACATCAGGAGAAAGTAGATGGGAAGTAACCCAGTCTGGCTTCTTCCATTTAGTGATACCTAATGTTGCTTCTTCTGGGATCCTTCAGTAGCTTTGAGACAGCTGAAGAATTACCTTATATAAAGCAAGTAGTCCCTAGAAATGCCTCCTTGCTTTCTTTGTAGACCAGAGCTTTACGATCTTTATAGATGGTAAGGAGTCTGCAGAACAAAAACCTAAACTCAAGTTTACACTGTAGATTCAAGTAGGCTAAAGGTGTATTGTTTACAACCTACTATATCCAAAATCTACTGTCCTTTTAGTAACTCCTTCTGCATTGTATTATGTAGTTTTTTGTTAAGACTTCAGCCTGCACAGCCTCCTAAACAAGCTTCTAAAACTTGAAATCTTGCATGCATTTGCAGAAGCAGCGGGTGACAAGAAAGTAGCAGTTACGTCACTGCCACCAATTTCAGTGGCACAG
>NW_009931164.1:5432-10792 GCF_000696875.1 Nestor notabilis
GGTCTTTAAAAGTAAAGCTAGACTTACAAGTGCTTCATGTTCTAGGGAGAATATTCCTTACTACAGAATAAAACCTCTTTCTTAGAAGACTTAAGGCAAATAAATAACTGTTTGCCAAGGTAATGTCTGCTGCTCTTGGTTACTGGCCTCACTAGACCTTTCAGGAAAAACCTGGTTTAGGCACAGGTGGAGTTGCACTGTTTCAGGAGACTATTTTGTAGGAAATTACTAAGCTGCACCGTAGCCAATTCCAATCTTGGCAACTTAAAACCTTTTGTTCAGGTGAGGGATTCAACAGCTCTCTAGGTTTCCCCTCCCTTTTGTCTACTTGTCCAAAGTCTTTTGACATGTTTTGTTATCTTAACATCTGCAGAGGGAACTAAGCATCTACCCACCATCTGCTGGGGGAATAAAAATCTGCTTCACAGCATGGCAAGACACTCTTTCCACCAATAAAAACCTGTAAGATTTGCCCCAAATTCAGACACTGTTTAGAAGATTGAAATACTTCTGTTTAGTTTGTGTTCTCCATTTTCAGTTTTCATATACCTCACAGCCTAGCCCTTTAGTCTGAAGAAGAGTTTAAAATACCCCAGCAAAAGCTTTTTTTTTGGTGAACTATCTCAGATTAGGAGGCATCCAGAAGAGGTTTCTTGTGGAATTCAGGAAGCATTTACAGCCTGATTAATGCAGAAGTGGCTTACCCCTTCTCAGTCTTTCTGTAATGGTATTACAGCAGCACCTAGAGATCATAGCTCTTTCAGGTTGGTATTATACATACATTGCCCCTTTCCTAATGAGAAGGTGCCTAGGTGCTCAAATTAGAGAGCTGAAATCTTATCTCTCTTCCTGTTCAGAGGTTTTGTTGTATTCCTCACTGCCTTTTTTTTCTGAGAGTGGGAGCAGGCTGTCTTGGTCTGTACTTTCCAACCCTTTTTTTCTGTGGAGTAAAAGTAGATGATTTTTGATATTAATAACATAATCATACTAATACTCTCTGGGTTTTTTTCATAGCTTCAATAACTCCATGTGTTAAAAAGAAAGCAATGAGGAGGGTGGCGAGCTGGTAGCCACTGAGCTGGTGGCCTGGGAGGTTTGTGAATCCTGGTGATTGAGGTAGAGCTTTGGGGAAGGTCACATGGCTCTAACCTGGGATAATCTAAAAGCAATCAGTCCACTGAATAACAAACTCAGTCATCAAAGCAAGCAAGTGTATGTAGATGAGAAAGTTTATTAACTGCATTACATTTCTTCTGGGTCCTTTTGAATTACATACTTTGTGAAATTCTTCTTTGATTTTTCAGGAATATTTGCTATGCAACCCTCTGGTTTCTTCCAGTGACTTACTGCTAGTGATTTCATCTTATGCTGTATGAATTTTTAGTAATATACTGGGAATTGTCTTTTTTTTTGTTCTTCAGTTCAGAGTGAACAACTCAGAGTCTAGGCTTCCCTAGAGCTCCAGCCATATTATTCCCTTGTTTTTGCTGTTCCATCTCAGCTATAAATTGCATTTTCAGTCTTTTGCTAGCAGTGGGATGAGCTGTTCTTGTCCCTCTTCTTCCCACCAGAAGTCTGGTTTCTTTTGGTTAATTTAATATCTTTTCCATTGGAGAGAGTTTATCAGTTTCTTAAGCATTCTGTTATATTTTATTTGCCTTATTGTCTGTCTCACTATTTAATGTCTGGTGCAGTGCCTTCCCAATGGAATTCCTATGCCTCCTGTGTGTACAAGGTTTTCAGCAGTTAGCGTGTGTGTTTTCTTGTCGGTTTCAGTTTATTTGGGCTGATGGGTTCTTCCCTGCTGTTTGACTGGCACATTGCAATGACGGCTCCATCACTTTTCTCCAGCCTGATTATGTGTGTGGTTGTCATATCCTTCCAGAGCTCCAACTATTTTCTAAATGTTAGTCTTGAAGATTTTCCAGTCTCCCCATTAGCTTTCTCACAGGGATGCAAAGTGATTTTTCCCAAGGGCGTACTGAATTTTAAGCACTCTAGCCACACACACAGATTTGTGATAAAAGCCCTGTGATGTCAAAACCAATTCAATTGGTTGTGACAGGGTGACTTCAGGAGTCTCCCTGCTCTGCTGCTGCAGCTGATCAAGAAATGGGCACCGAGACAGACTGATAACTCTCTTATGTGTGCCTGAGATGGGCTTAGATGCTGGGGTTTTTTTGAAGTGGCACGCAGAGTGTGAGCCTCCTTAACGTCCTTGTGGCAGCTGCTGCTAAACAAGAGTGACTGTGTAATATAGACACAGTATTACAGACCTACCTGAACGCTAATTGTGTCCCCCACTCCAAAAAGGAGGAACCAGGTTGTATGTAACAAACCCAAAAATGGTAAGCAAGAAAACAAAAACTTCCCCAGCACCAAAATGTAAAGTCCTGTTCCTAAAGCATTTGAATGCTTGCGTTTCCCACCAACATGCTGTAGGGAGCAAGGTTTGGGAAGATGAATGACAGGCATAGATGATTATATGTTCTCCTCTGAAATCCAGAGTGGAACCATGTATCTTGAAATGCATAGCATATGGAGTATGATTTGTATGGACCTGTGGCTCAGATTTGCTGGACTGAACCTTTCATCATGATTATTCAGGTTCTGCCACACATAAACACACTCAAATCCTTACTTTATGAACATCTCCATGGAAGACAACAGAATAAGTCACATGGAGAAGTGATGCTATGTGTCTGAAGCGGAGCCCACATTAGCCCAGCCAAGTCACTAGCTCTCTGCCAAGCTGGTACAAGTTACACCTTGTGAGCTGGATGTGCTGTTTGTGCAGTAAATTTATCTATTACAAGCTCAGCTTTGCACAGTAGGGTCAGAGCAAGGTGCTGTATATGTAGGATCAGTTTGCAGGACAGGGAGCAGCTGTAAAGGCTTGACTTCTGGGCTGTTGTATTATTAAGTGAAGGAACGCAGGTCCTTTGATCAGTTTATTTCCTGGGCTGATATTTCTTCTTATTCTTATAAGCCTTTGCATTTCTTGCTCTTCGTTTCAGTGCCTAAACATTTCACTTTAATTTTCCACATAAAACTCCTAGGAGGTAAGCTTGTAGCTGCAACTGGGGAGCCTGGAGCTGGACCCAGCACTGCAGCTGTCCCAACAATGCTGACTGGAAGGGAAGGATCACCTCCTTCAATCTCCTCACAATAGTGCTTCTAATTCAGCCCAAGATACCACTAACCTTCACTGGGCAATTACATTTTTCTGTTTTTAAGAATGGCTTCAGTGCATCACATTTTCGCTCCTGAAATGTGAATGTTTATAGGTCTGTGATCTTAACTAAGAGAGCAGCTTTCAACAAAAATATTTTTCTCAAAAATTTAGTCAGTGTGTTTAAAGAAGTATTTTTAAAACAATAGCACTTTTAAGGAAATCTGGCAAAAATACTTCTGCTCTGTGTCTTAATTTTTCACTTCTGGATTTAGTGATGCTTTAGTTTTGACAGTTCTGGAGACTCCACAGTGTCTCAGTTTCCAGCAGAAAAAGAGATTGGAAAAATATTTTTCAGGCATCTATTTAAAAATACTATAAACACTTTTTTCCCTCTTGCTGGGCAGCTAGAAATGTCACATAGCTGCAGATTGCCAATGCCACTCTCTCTAGAGAGCCTATGTAATAGGTTTTGACTTCTTCCTTGCCTTAGCCTGTCTGGATTTCAAGTTTTCCATTGCATAGCATTGTTTTTACAATAATAGCATGTAGCTTATTAATGGAATTGTGTGGCTGCAAAGGAGACAACAAGGAGTTTCACTGCCAGGAACTTCCTCAACAAAAGCTAATTTTCTAAGTTGTATAGGGTGGTAAAAGAGGTCTTCAAGAAGATGTCTAGATTGTATTGCTGTAGGGTATGAAAGATATATTAAAACAGGAAGGAAATGGAAGAGAGGGGATTCCTGCCAGATCAGGTGTCTCTAAGAATGGACCCTGCTAGCCTGGAAATCCATGGCTGTTTTATTCCAGCGTTAAATCTTTATGTTTGTATTGGCAGGGGAAGTACACTTATATATCAATGAAGTAAAGCTCAGTGATGTACTTCTGAAGACTGTGTCATGCTGAAGGTTCCTTTTTAACCAAACTTCAAGGTGAATGGCAGGCATGAATCTCCTGTGCCTGAACTGTAAATTGAGCACATCAATGAAAATGACCAAATTGAAGCTGAAAGGAGTCTTTGCAACAAGCTGCAATTCTGCTTTCCAATAGGGATGCAAACGAGGATAAGCACTGAATGTGAGGGCAGAAAAAAAGAAGGCTTAGAGATAAAATTTGGAATGAAGCATAGTTCCTTAGAGACAACAGTAAATCTCCGTTAAATGAAGGCACTGATGATCAGAAAGGGAGGACAAATAACATGGACATGACAAGAGGTAAAAGATATTTTCGAGGTACTATGGTGCGGTGGCACAGGCAGCACTGTGCAAAATATTCCCAGGCAAAATCCCAGTCTGGGTTGAAAAAACTTCTTAAAGTCTAGTGCTGTCTCATCTGAATAGGGAACAGAAAGCCTCTCTCTATATAGAGACACTTGAGCACTTGGCATCCCAGGCCACCCTGACTCCAGAAAGTCACCTAAAAGACTGAAATCAGCAGGGAATTGCTGAACTCCTTACAGCTAAAAAGTGTTTCACTTGTGTTTTGAGTGGAAATTTTGAGATGACTGTTAGGTAGAGGCTACACATCTGTGCATCCTTGGAGCAGCATGAGCTGCCATGGACTTAACCTCTACTGAACATCATAATCCAAAGCATTAAAAGCAGAAGACCTGTATGCAGTTCTCACCTCTGCCTCTAATTTGTTTCTTAATTTTGAGTAACTGACACAATTACAACTCCAGAGCTTGGCTTGCTTTCCTATAGTGTATAGGGTAGCCCCTTTACAAAGCTTACTTCACAAAAGGTTGTACATGCAAAAGGATAGAGTGCAATAAATAATAACGTGGCTTAAAGTAATTGACTGATTTGTATCTATCTAAAGGATTCATATGGGAACTATTTATAGTACTAATGGTAAGTAGGAGCTAGTAGGAGCTTCACAATATATAGAGGTCTAGACTGATCTTTTTCTATAATTCTTTCAATGGATTTTACTCTGTTGTCAGACTCTTGACAGGCTATCAGTACTCTGTCCAGATTTCTATAAAAAATAGCTGTGACATATAAGCATGGAAAGCCTGCTGGGAGGTGGGGGAGGGGAGGCAACAAATCTAAGTCTTTATAATAAATATATTGTATAATGTATTCCTATTGCATTGGGATTTCCACCCTTGTTTTAAAGTTTCACTTTGTGCTAACAATTGCACCTAGCTGTAACACATTTAATACTAATAACAATAAATAAAAAT
>NW_009931165.1:0-8112 GCF_000696875.1 Nestor notabilis
ATAAATTATATAATAATATAAAGGAGGAAGAAACCCAATATTTTATACTATGGCTGAAAGGACAGGATAGTACCCTGAACCTCCACTGGTACCTTAAATAACAGTGAATGTGCCTCAATCCTTTTTCATACTGGGTAGAGCCTTAACCACAAGTGTCGTGATTTAAGCCCAGCCAGCAACTCAGAACCACGCAGCCGCTCGCTCACTCTCCCCCTTCTTCCTCCCCCCGCTCCTGGAGGGATGGGGAGGAGAATTGGAGGAATGTAACTCCCATGGGTTGAGATAAGAGCACTCCAGTAACTAAGGTATAATACAAACCACTACTGCTACCAATAATAATGATAAGGGAAATAACAAGGGGAGAGGACACAATCGCTCACCACCCACCGACCGATACCCAGCCCGACCCGAGCAGCGATCTGGGCCTTCCGGGTAACTCCCCCCAGTTTCTATACTGGGCATGACGTGCTGTGGTATGGAATACCCCTTTGGCCAGTTTGGGTCAGGTGTCCTGTCTCTGCTTCCTCCTGGCTTCCCCTCCTCTCTGGCAAAGCATGAGACTGAGAAAGTCCTTGGTCAGAGTAAACATTACTTAGCAACAACTAAAAACATCGGTGTTATCAGCATTGTTCCCAGACTGAAAGTCAAAACCACAGCACTGCACCAGCTACTAAGAAGGAGAAAAATGACTGCTGTAGCTGAACCCGGGACATCAAGGGAAGACAATATGAGTGAGAACACCTCTTCTAACTTCAGGTGTCTTCAGACAGTAGGTAATGTCTGTCTGATTTGCTGTTTAAAGCTCCTGTCACCATGTGAGGAAGTCTAGAAGACACCTTCAGGCTTCATTCATCTTGACCCAAAATAGCTGTCTGTATTACCCAAATTAAGAAAACTTAGCTATCAAGTTAGGAAGAAGGTATCTACACTGCAGCTATCTAAAGTTAGGTGAGATGAATCCTGCAACAAAAAGCTGGGAGACTAGCTTGTTGTGCTGTTCTGACATGGAGCTGAGTACCTCTAACAGCCTACAAATGTCAAACCTACCTCACAGTACTAATTACAGCATAAGACTTTGACATCTAAGAAAGTGAATCAAAATAATGAGGACCCTACTTGCAACATGCATATTATGACTAAGTAAATGAAACCGTAATAATTAGAAACTCAAATGCAGGCAAAAAGTTTCATGTAGACTGTGCATCTCTATTTTTCCCCCTCAGGCATTAACTTATCTTGGCCAAACCCTCCTTTCTATAAGTTCAGAGATATTTTAATTTTGAACTTCAAATGAAGTGCAAATAAAACACCAAACAAACTTAGGATGTTGCACAATTGTCAGTGGGGCCTGTTTTAATATTTAATGACCTGGACACCTGTGACTATAGCAAGAAATAAAAAGAATTAATTTAAAAGGAATTATTGACATAATATAACACATGATAGTCTGTTAATAAAAATGCATACTTCTAATTGAATGCTGGCACCTAGCCACCAACTAAGCAGAACTTCAAAAGCAACAGCTGGGAAAGCATCTTTCAGATTTTAATTACAGTAGCTCGTAAGCCACTTATCTTTTCAACTTTTTTCTTCAGAAAGCACTTCTGTTCCATAGAAGTGAGTTCAAAGGTATTTACTACATGTAGGATAGGAGAACTAGCTCTGACATAGTCAAACTTCACTTGTAAATTTGGATTCTAGACTGAAACAACTATTCTCAGCTTTGAAGTGTGAGTCCCATTTGAGCCTGAAAGAACACAGGCTTCAGGCTTGCTGCTCAGGGTTTTTTTTATTTCTTTTCTATCTCTAGATGCAGGATAAGAATTCCTATCATATTTTTTCTTATCTATCATTTGTATTTTAGTGTTATCTTAGGGCTGTCACTGAAACCGAAGCTTCTTGTACAAGTATTTTACTATTCAAATACACAGTGAGCATACATAATCCCAGATGATTCAGTCGTGTATTGAAGAGTTTGGTAAATGGGCATGGAGACAGATCTGAGTCTTTCAAAGTGATAAATTCTGTAGCTGGATCCAGAAAGCTGTTTTGCTTGTGTTTAGGAATAAAATATGAAAGCTACATTGAGTAGTTACAGATTAAAACTCTAAATGAGTTGAAATGATTTGCTATATTGGCTACAGTGCTTGGCATTTTTCAGGAACAAGTCCAGAGGGGATTATGACTTATTTCATCTTAGATCTGAAATTTTAAAGTCTATGCAGCTACTCTAGACTTTCTCCATCATCGAGGAAAGAGACAGAGACAAAGTGAGACAAACAGCCATCGAATGTCTCTTCCCACATTTCTACAGCCCATCTCTGTTCACTGACTCAAGAAATCCAGATAACTTCCTCAGATACCAACATTTTAGCCAGCTGAAATGAAAGTAATTGAATCCTACCTCCAATGTCTTTGGGTCTGTGGAACAACTCTCTCCCAAAACCTAGGGAATTAACTGTCTGTGGTTCAAGACAAGAAACTCATTCCCCAAACCATCCATCTTAAGCCCTAACATGCAAAGACAACTGCTAGCTAAATTGTTTTTTACCAAAATAAAAACTATATAAACCAAAATAACTTTTATTATTTCCTTTATACAGTTAATAGAAAAAAGCTTTGACTATAGGGTCCTTAAAAACAGCAAAAGCACCTCATTTAAAACCACAGAGACAGCCATGAACTATAAAACATTAGCAGATAACCACCAGAAAAAAATTATTAGTGTGAGTTAAAAAGTACATTTGATGTAATCAGGACATTTAAGGGAGACTGCTGTGGACCCAGTGAAGCCTCATAATACAGGCAAAGAGGCAAAAAAAAAATTTAACTTTTTACTTAAGATAGATTCATTTATGAAGTGGAATACATGAATTGGCAAGTGTCATGGAAGGGGACTGAACTGAAGAGATCTGGAGGTCTTTTCCCATCCCACAGAAATAACATAGGTAGGAACATCACAAGTTATTGAACTTGCTGGAGGATTTTTTTGGACTGTAATTCTATTTATTAATTAAAAGCTATGTCAAAGACAGTTGTTATAAAAAACAAATATATCTACCTTTTCTGCAAAATCAAAATTTCAGTTTGGTAGCTTTTCAAGACATTATTCATACTGAGATAACAGTATGTCTTTTCAGGAAGATAAATAGGATGCAGGACAACTTGGAGTTCTCTGTCCACTCTGCAGACATAATTCAGAATAGATTTTGTCAAGAGACTAAGAAAAACATCACTGTGTTTTGTGCTAAGGTGTCCTGTCATTCCAAAATGTGCAAGGCCTCCAGGAGAAAAGATGACAGATAGGAACTGTGCCTCTTCCTACTTACATATGCATGAATCTGCCAAAGAAGCTTAGAGCCTTGAGCAACAAGTTTATGAAGGAATACTTTTTTTTGCACTCAATTCCAGTCCCAGAAGAAGTGGCAGAACTGTACAATGTTCCCTGAATCCTGCTCTCCCCTATTGAAACTGTGCTTGTTTGATTGAATAATAACTGGGTATAGACAAAAGCAGTCTGTAAGAAAAGTAAAATAAATGTATCTTTTTAAAAATCTACAGGAGAATAAGCATATCTAAGTACAAAAGTACAAAAACTCCAGTCAGCACCACTACAACCTAGACACTGCATGCAGAGTTCATCACAATTTTTCTGGATGTTATGATCATGGTTGTAAAGCCCTACCTGATTAATTTTTGCATATGTAGTTTCAAATCTTCCACAGAAAAGTCCACAATATTTCCACAAACCTTGCACTCTGCACTTATACCAAAGGATACAAAAAAGAAAACTTAACAAAGAACCTGGGATCCAGTGCAAACAACATGACTGGAGTTCATTAATTATAAATGAACGTGATGAGTTTTTCAGGAGGCATATAAATGAACTTGTATCATGCTGAAAGGTCAGTACCTTTCAGAGGTAAACTGCCTCTCCTCATTTCAATGTAACTTTCTTAAGTTTAGAGTCAGAAAGCATCCTAAATGCAACTACTAAATTTGAAGGATGTTTTGCATCATTTTGGTTTTGTCTTGTCCCTCTTGTTTAACAGCTCTGGGGTTAGAAGTGCAAATAACTTGGTAGTTAGGCTTTTAGGGCATTCAATAGAAACATTTTGATGCTGCAAAAGCAATAAGTTTCCCTTTCCAGGAGTATGACCTTCTTCATTTTAATTACAGTCACCAGGCTAACCCTGATGTAAAGGATTGGGATCATAAAATTTATTCTCTGTTATGGATGCTGGTGTATTCCAGCCTGTGCTGAGGCTACTGTAGACTAGAGATCCAGTTTAAGACTTCTATCTCCACTTTGAGATAAAATTTTTCTCAATTTGCTAACATCTCCATCTTTGCAATGTAGTCTCAGTCCTTCCGAAGGCAACCTTTTCTGTACTATGCAAATTTTGCTTTTCAAATTAAAATAAATAATTCATTCTGTGTACATGTCTTCTTTGTCACAAATATTTGAGGGAAGGGAAGAGATTTCTAATGGTACACATCCATTTAGATGTCAAAGAGAGTTTCGTATGTCCATTAAATTAAAACATCATTTGCTGTCAAGCCTTAAGGAATTTGGCATTTCTTCTGATTTCTATTTATGATAGCTCTCAGAGGACATGCTGTGAAGTACTTCTGCCTGCTTTAAGACCAATTGCATATGACAAATGCATTAGTTTTTAATACCAGAAGTGGACATATAATTTGATGAAGCATGTCTTTATGCCATCAGCTGTTGTCTGCCACCAGCTTTTCACAAAGGCACTCTGAACAAGATCACCCCTAGGTGCCTTGTTAATTCAGTTTCTTTTTCCCCCATAACCAGACCAAAGCTAGCTTGAAAACAACAGAGACTTCAAATGGGGGTTGAATCAATATTGTAAAGCTACAATTTCTAGAGCTCTTTCTGTCATCTCCTCTTTATGAGAAAGAGCAACATTTCCTGCTGCACACGGGCTGTGTTTATAGCTCCTGTTCTGAACAGGTAAGGGCTAGCGCTACTTTTTCAGGCTGATGTAGGCAGTCTGATAGGATCACATCATACCCACGGAAATAGGTACCGTGCTAGGCTGCCCACTGTCAAATTCACCTGCAATATCTATTATCTATATGCATGTTACTGAACCCCCTTCAATCTCATCATATCTCTGCACTTGTTACCATGAATTCTCAGTGTGATTCCTCTGAGCTCATTTGTGTTATTCCAAAGATCATGGTACAGCTTACACCATGTGTGAGAAAACAACATCTATATATATTCAGAGATTTGTCCACCTTCATGAAGGTACAGCTGTTTTAGACATCTCCTTCTTTTATTTCCCTCCTTATAGCACATTATGGCAATATATAGTCTACATTTTTCCACCACTAAGTATATAAACACATCTTAGAGCATGTGCTAATTGTTAGCACATCTGTTTGACTCACTGAACAGATAAGAGCCACCTCACTATGTCTTTGTTTTCTGGTCTTTTGAGTTGTTGCTTTTCAGCAGACAGCTGAACACCTGACTTACTGACGTCATATGCCCAAGAACACAATTTCTTTACTGTTCTAATTAATAACTATGTTACAAAAATAAATGAGAAAGTAAGAAGCAAGTGAATCTGAGCAATGAGCAGTGGGGTTTTTATTTCCACTCTGGTTTGTGAAACCTTCTAGGGCAGCTGCTATAGCCTTATCACTGCATTTTCATAGCTTTAATTTTGCTGATATGTTTTTATCTAAGCCAGTCAAACACCAAAAGAATCCAATACTGCAGATTACATTGTTTGATGAACATTTCTGTTATTTGCTAAATAATTTATTGAACAAAGCTGCAGAAGCTTGTCAAATGCTGCAAAATACTACTAATTATGTAAATTATTTGATAAAAAAAAAAGGAAACAATTGTTGAAGAATATATGTGAAAAATACTGTCAGGCTTAGGTTGTTGCATACCTGACATATATGACAATTTGAAGAGTGAAAGAGGTTTGAGATTATTTGGGTCTAATAGCAGATCCCAGTTGTAGTGACCTAATAGTACATTAAGAACTGGAGCATCAGTTTGGAAAAATCACTGCTCATTTACAATTGTAGCTACCTGATTAACAAGATTAATGTTCTGTAGGTACTTAAATTCAATTCCTTCTATTAACATACATGTCTTTTTTAGTATTCTAGTGGAAACAGTAACAACAGTTTTTCTTCACTGAAAAATTAAAGGACATACCTAACTAGAGTAGCAATGTCATCAATACTCCTCATGAATAGCTCTAAAATTTTAGGAGACTCTAAAATACGATTTTATCTACTGACTTACTGCAACAGCAGGAGAAATCAAATCACCCGTGAATGTCTTATTAGAGCAATCTCTCTTTGACACTTCTCTTACCTCTCACTTTTACATCTTTAGTCAAATTTTAAAAATTAAAATAGGGAGTTACAGGTAAAAATATTTTAAGAAATTATCATCTTACTCTTTCTAGAAAAAAGAATTACATCTGAAATAATAAAAAAAGGAGATAACTGCAAGTGTAATATGAACTACTTCTCTCTTTTTCCTAAAACCTAGAGAATTGTCCCTCCTGTAGACTGTGGGCAAATTGCAGACTCTAGATCTTTAGTCACAGTTTCTTTTCTTTCAATTCCTTTTTCAGACTGGTTATTTTTAAGAGTTGCCAATTTTTGCCTCAATTCTCTTTGTAGTATGCAGATCTGTATGAAAGTATGAAATAAAGCTGCAGAAAGAGCTTTGATGTGTGTTTTTATTTTTTTCCCCAAAGAACATCTTCCAAATGAAGTAAAACACCTGTCTGTCTGTATTTTTCTTTCTACCAGTTGAAGTAATGCCGTTTGCTGGAGGAATTCTATGCCACTGCAATGTTTACCACTTTATTCAGATATATCTTTCACAGCATAACTGATACGTGATTCTCAGAGAGCTTGCCTTTTAGACAGTATGAATCTGCATGTCTATTTCTACTGCTTACTCCCCTCTTCCCTCCACTTCCACTGTTAGGAGCAACAGGCAAGCCTTCTTAGTTGTGAGGTTTTAGTCACATGGATGTATGTTCATGTTCTGCATCTTTTAAGGACTACAGTGATTAAGCTGTCGACCAGGATTACTACATGGAGGTCCAACTCAGCAGAGTGAGCTTTGTGCAAGAGTATAGTGATAAGAAGCAAAAAAAAAAAAAGTAGAATTCAGGCAATTTGTGAGGTGCTTGGATTCACTAAATCCCCAGAAGCTCTTAATGACCTTCTAAAAGAAATTTTACAGGCTAAGTTATCTCCTAAGGTCATTTTTAACAGTTATAAATGTTATAAATAGTCCCCTGATTAGTAGGACTATCTTGAACTGGCAGGAACATGGACTTGGCCATCTAATATGTCATATCTATCTGCTATGATCCCAAAATTCTCTTTCATTGTGATTTAAACAGAAGTTAAAAGTTTTCTCAGTGTGAAGAACAGAACAACCTCGTAAGAGGGACACCACTCTGTTTCTTTTCATCAAATGATCACAGAATCACTGATGGAAATTCTGAAAGAATACTGGAAAAGTATTACAAGGTGTTTTAATTTGATTTTTGAAGACGTAAATTAGAAGGTATTGGAAAATCATGATGCATGGTCACTCAGTTCTAAGCGGAGTGTCAGTGACAAGACAGCTTGCAAAGCAAAAGCTTATGCCTATATTAATTGCTAAAACTGAGATAAATAACTCATTTACATGCCAGTATATTTTATTTAATTATATTATATTATTTTTACATGCTAGCAGATTCATTGAAAAGGAAGTGCATATTAAAAACCAACCAAACAAAAAGCCAACAAAAACTTGCAAAGCAAAGGAAAGAATATGCAGGAAAATTTCTAGAAGGTGGCTACAGTTCCACCAATTTGACAGAATGTCATGCTAAGACCACTTACTGATTAGAAGAAGAGATTGCCTAATTTTTAGGATCAGGGATTACCTTTATTATTGTCAGCAAAAATTCAGTTGATTATTAGAACTTGTTGGGGTACATTATGCAATTATGACTTCATGATATCAACATATTTATTAGGAAGATATAAATTTTATTAAAATTTATATTGATATTTGTCCTGGGTTCAGCTACAGCAGTC
>NW_009931166.1:0-9193 GCF_000696875.1 Nestor notabilis
ACTGCTGTAGCTGAACCCAGGACAGTGGTAATGGCTGGGCACTTGTTTCCTGTGCTCCTCCATTCCAGAAGAGCACTGAGATGTGCCACTGTGATGCAGTTCGACTGAGTTTAGACAAATAGTTCTAGCTTCTCCCAAGGACCCTTTGAAATCAAGCATTCACCTGATTCATTACTGCTCTCTGGAAAATTACAATATTGAAGCAAACATTTCAGCGAAAAAATCTTAAGTTCTATTCATTTCTTTAGGCTAAATATTTTCCAATATACACCTTACAATTTCAGGCCATGATAAATGGTGTTATTTAAAGACAGGCTTTGGTCTGACATAGTATGTCATCATCCCACATTGCCAGTTCTAACAATACACATTAACCGGAGAGCTTCCAAATACATTGAGAAAATGTTTGTTGCTTTAACGAGTACATATGTAAAACTGTAGTATAGGCCATAGTATGAAAGAAATACAGATTTGAGGAACTGCTAGTGTGCAGAACTAAAGAAGAAAGTGATTAATAAGAAGAAATTGTATCAGAGTTAAAAAGCAGTTTTGTCCCAGAATAAACACAAATGAGCTTTTTGCTGCTTTAGAGTTTTGAGGGGTTTTGTTGGGTTTGGGATGGGCTTTTTCGTTTTGGTTTGGTTTTTTGTTTTGTTTTGTTGTTTCTTTTTTTTTCCCTGGGTTTGAAGCTATTACTTTGCCCGTAAAGGAGAGAGGGAAATTATACACAGTCGTACAAATAGGATCAAAAATTTGTTCCATTTGAACTTTAGCCTGTGAACTAAATAGGATGTGGATTAGCTCAGGCTGCAAATCTGAGCAGAGTTAGGAAATGTCAGCTATGTTAATGAGTAAGCAGACATTTATCAGGGAACCACTGTGAAAGTAATCTTCTCGCTAAGCTATTGAAGATATGCCAACAGGTTGCATCTGTAATTGAGGGCGCCAAGGCACACAATTAGGCAGACCGGACCACTCTTTTCACAGCTGTGGTGTTTCAGTCACATGTCTGCAAATCTTTCTGGTTCTTTGTGTCTGTAATTTTTTGCATCACTGCCCTTAATTGTGCACCCTTTGAAAAGCTGCCCTGTATCGACTGGATCCTTTTCTTTGCAACACTTCAAGGAATACAGCCAGGGCCTTCCTGACGTTACCAACCCAAGCTCCCTCTTGGAAACCAGGGTAGCTTTAAAACAGATAAGACTTTTTTGCTTTTTGCTTTGGTCAAATGAAATAGACTAACTTTATTTCTAGTCAACATAATTTTCAGGTTTATATATATTTACACCCTCTTTGAACTTCATCCCTGCAGAGAAAGTGATGAAAGGGCACATCTGCACTGTGCCAGATACAATGTTTAAGTGCTCCAACCCTACCAAAAACTATGGATTAATAGAACTCTTTGATTTAGCATTTGCATAAATATTTCAGGGCCCTGGTCCTAAAATGAGGGAAAATCTCTGCTGACTTCCCTGGGCCTTGGATCACTCCCTGATGCCTGTTTGGTGTCTCCTTGGCCGGAGGTCATCTATCCTCAAGACAGTGAGCTACCAGTTGGCAACCTCTTTGCCAGGTCTCCTACTGCTGCAAGGTCTCCATGACAGGAGGTTTCTTTCAAAATGAGGCACATTTAACTTGAACCGGTATTAAGGATATGACTGGAGAGCCACAAGCAGTGAGAGTAATACTGTCACCTGCTGAAGACCTTAGCTACAGTGCAGTAGCTGTCATGTGCCTGATCCTACGCCACTGTAAGGAAAGCTATGGAGAAGTCAGCTGTATCACAGCAGAGAGGAGGTGACAGCAGCATCGCCAGACTGCTCCTCCATCATCATTTGACAATGTGTTCAGGTACGTTTAACTAGTTGTGAATGTGTCTAAAGCTCAACACCAGAAGTTTTTTTTAGTCCAGGACACTTTTTAATCCTGAGGGAGTTTTTAAACAGCTGACCAATATTCGTACTATTCAGTCAGTGCCATCTCAGGATTTCCTGGTGTAGAGCACTACAGCACTCAGTAAATACACCATAAATTCACATCTAAGCTTTCCTCTGATGTTGCTCTCACTAAACCTCAGGAAAATTTATTAGCTAATTCACTTGCAACAACTCTGTATTTTAATTTTCTACATGGAAAGCATTTTGGTTACACTGAAAATCCTGCTTCTCTGCATTACTACAAATGTCCAAGTGCCTTAAGCTTTGATTCACATCATGCAGACAATGGCTGCAGCTGACCTTCTACTGATTGATTGTTCAGATACTTATAAACTAGATTAATTCAAAACTGCTGGAATACAGCTGAAGAACACAATAAACCACAGAAAATAGTTCAAATACTAATGAAACACAAGTTTGGCTTCACTATTATGTGTACTGGGCCAAATTCAGCTCTCTGTAGAACTTGCTTCTGCTGACCAGGTGTAGCAAGGATACATCTTATAAATGAACCTTAAATTCTAACAGCTCAAGAAAGTCAAATCCACAGCTGAGAAGCTTTATGTGCAAATGGTTATTACCCACAAGAAGCAATTCAAATACATGAAGCATGCAAAAATCACTTGACAGCTACACAAATGATGAAAACTTGCTATATAAGAAATAAAAATATCACTTAAATGGGCTGTATAACTGTCTGAATATCTATGGCTTTGCTGGGAATTGATGAAGCATTTTAGATTTCAGATTAAGGTGATTCAAGAATTTAGACCTGTGAGCATGGGGGTGCAAACTGGCTTCCTGGGCTGCAGATATGGGAAGCTGCTTCTGATAAAACAGACAAACAAATAAACAAAATTCTGGATCCTTGGTTTGCTTTAATCCTCATTCAGAACAAAATCAAAGATAATTAAGATTCCAGCAACCACTTTCTCAGTCTGGTTCAAGTCCCAGGGCAATAGAAAATACAGATGAGTCTGAACTATGAAATTTGAGACTAAAGTAGGAGTTTGACTCCAAGTTTATCCAAATTCAGTGATGTCAATTGTACAGCTTCTTAGAAACATATAAAATGCACTGTGGGAATGTGTTTAGTTTTTGTAAAGGGATTGTTAACGCTGGCTGAAACCTCTAAAACAGCACAAGTGATCTCTAGCCCAAGGAATATAAGAAAGTTTGAAGTCATGGCGGAATAAAATGATCTGTTATGGGAACCATCGGTGCTGTGCTGAGATAGGCCAGTACTGAAAGTGATCTGCCAGGTACTGATACTGGTGCCCTTAGAGGAGTCATAGGCCGGAGCAGCATATCATTTCCTAAATTAAAATACCAAGCAGAGGGTAATGCAATTCCAAACCCCAATATGTTGCCCTTTCCCCAATCTATTTCCAGACAGAGGAAGCTAACCCAATAGATTTGTGGCGAAGGAGTTAATTTGTTCTAACAGGGATGTAAAAAGCAAGTGCTCTTGCTGCTGAGGCTGGAGGGCCCTGCCATGAGCAGGCAGGGACTGGTCTAGGTGCAATGTGTGTCTCTGCTGAGTTGTGCTGGTTTTGGTGGGATCACAGGCTCTGTGGGTTGCATCTCTCCTTCCTTTGAAGACAGCAGCAGTTGAGCAGCCTCTCAAGTTTACTAAGTGAGGAAAGAATTATTTCTTCCTCCCCTGCTGTGTTCTTCACAGGAGCATCAGGACCCATCAAATAGAATTATTACCCAATGGAAACTTAAAATGGAAAACAGACTAATTAAAAAAAAGATCACTTAAGCAGTATCAATATTGCCCCCTCATTTTGCCACCGGCAATGTCTGCAAGGCCAGATTTTCACACCATCTGCATTAGCTCGGCTTGGTCATCCATTTGTCACTAGCCTGACCTGGCTGGGCAGCGTAAGAGGGGCTGACCAGTCCTGACCAGGCAGGCACCAGTGGCAAGCCAGCATCCACAGGCATCTCCCAAAAAATGTCCTGCAGAGGGAAAGATGGCCATGGGAGGGGCCTCGGTCTCAGTTGACTGGGGTAGCTTCTGCAGAGCCATATGGCCATGAAATATCAAAGCAGTGAGAGGACTGCACACTGAGGGGTTTGTGAGCACTCATATATTGTCCGTGGCCAGTGTGAATGAGGCATACGCTGGATTTTTGCCTTGGAAAGCAAATAAAGGGTCTCGCTTCTTGCCTCTTCCTAGAGAGAAATACTTTTAAGACAACAAGAACTTTTTGTTCCTAACTTGAAGGCAGGCATTACCTTTCCTGGGCTGTGGGCTGCTCATGTTGGGGTGACAGGGGAGCTCCTGGGACAGTCCCAGTCCTACCCATGCATCCCTCTGCGCTGACAAACCAGTCGACTTGTGAAATCCATCTAAGGCAGCCAAAAGGTGGGGTTTAGATTTCTAGAGGAAAGTTTAAGGTGAGTCATTCTGGTCACAGCTTATGGAAGACCCAACTACACATAGCTAATAGCAGGAACGCATGATTAGCTGGGGTGCTACCACCCACTAGACTGGCGCCTGCAGCTTGTGGTGCAGTGCCTGGCTTTGAAGTGAGCCGGTCCCAATCTTGGCAAAAAACAGTTTGCATTGTGATCATCCTAAGCATTTTTTTACATTTTTACCAAAGGCACAAAGAAAATAAACTGTGGCACACTCAGACAAATGAAATATTCAAAAGCAGCATCAGCTGAGGAGCCTCTTGCTCAGAACTATGGTCACCAGGCTGCAACCCTCTTCTTGTTCAGATCAGCAGTCATTGAAAGAGGAACAGCACTGAGCTGGCATTGCTGGGATTGCTGGTTGTTTTTCTCTTTTGTTCCCTTTTCCCCTCGATGAAATCGTCCTACATCCCCACCAAAATTGAGGATTTTGTTTCTGCTATTCTATTTAGAAGGATGTTCTACCTGCGGTGATGCAGTTCTGGTTACTTTGGCTTTCAAGTATGACTCAGTCTTAAAATAAGCGCTTAAACAATCTTATTTTACGGTTCCAAGCAATACTGCTGATACATAAATGACATCCTAGGAGTTACATTTGTAGTCTAAAATGGTAAAATGAGATTACTGATAAAAGCAGATTTTAAGATGAAGCATAGTTATTGAGTTTGGCTCTCTTACAGACGAAATATTATGTGATCAATAGATTATTACGGTTTGTAGTAGTTAAAGTTTCATGTTATAGAAATAATCTATGAACAGATAAGTAGGATATAGGGTTGCAAATCTCCTGTTACAGTAAACAATGCCTATTTGGCATTTTACAGTCTGTGTAAACTCTGGCAATAAGAAAATACTGATTAGTGCAGACCT
The DNA here is from genome assembly GCF_000696875.1 of Nestor notabilis. Lineage (NCBI taxonomy): Eukaryota > Metazoa > Chordata > Aves > Psittaciformes > Psittacidae > Nestor > Nestor notabilis. Next base: position 5,235 of record NW_009931166.1, read on the forward strand.
AGATGAGTAATTGATTTTAATAATTGATTTTTTATTCTTATCATTTTGCATGAGCACCATACTGACAAAACCAAAAAAACGTGAAATACACTGACATGCCGGTGGCTGTTCACATGGCTGATGAACAGCCACAGACCTCTGAGTAACAGGGGTTTTAGCACTGTCTTTTTCATTTCCGACTCTCTCTAAAACACTGTGTCTTACTTAAAAATCCAGTGGTACACTTTGTCTTTTCTCCCAGGACACACATTTGGCCAGCTAAAGCAACAAGAAGTTTATATTTTTAATTAGAAATTAAAATAGCAACAAAAGAGATGGCCTGGACTGTGACTTGGCAGATACAGCTGTGACTTGGACTAGAAGACATGCAGTGGGCTTTACTGGTGCGCTGGAGAGATGCTTCTCCATGGGTCACCCACTCAGGAGATGGCAGAACTGCTCTAGCTTTCTTTTTCACATTACTCTGAAGCATTTTCTTTACATAGTTGGCAAAAGCTATCGGGTGATTTTTAACTTAAATTATTAACTGGTTTGGAGACAAGTTAAACTGCACTTGTCTGTAAGTAAGTTTCACAATTAAAAAGTACTTAGCTGAGCCCTACTTTAAAGCTACTGCTATTTTTATCTGAGAAATCAAGGGAGCCCCTGCCTGTTGAGAGGCTATGTGAGCTGAGCACCATCACTGTGCTGCAGTGAGATTCTCTTTCAGTTCAGAAGAGACCCACTGTCTTGGTTTCAGCTGGAATAGAATTAATTTTCTTCCTAGTAGCTGGTGTAGTGCTGTGTTTAGGCATTAGTCTGAGAATAATGTCAATAACACACCAATGTTTTAGTTGTTGCTAAGTAGTACTTACCCTAAATCAAAGACTTTTCAGTGTTTCATGCTCTGCCAAGTGACACAGACCCGTTCAAAATGAGATTCACTATGTCCATTGAAGGAGATGTCACCCCATACACATCCTGCATTTGAAGACAGCAGGAAGATCCAGGCTCTGTGGCTCACGAAGGTGTGCTTCTCTGAGGTGCCCAGGGTGAGTCTGCTGTAGCACAACACAGTTAATGGCAAGACCCTATGCTGGCACTGAATGTGGGCAGCTTTACAGCACTCCCTGCAGGAATTTCCGCCTTTAGGCATTCTACAAAAAAGCAATGGTTAGTATTACAGTTAATGACCATGTTTCACCAGTTGCGCTGTTAAAATCAGAGCTCTCACAGAAGCAAAGATGTCCTTAGCCATAAGGAGGACTGAGGCCAGCCCCCTGTTCTTGCCTATGGCATATTTGTAAGTAACAGAATTTGCAGCTGCAGTTAGCTCCCTTTTCAACATTTTACGATACTGCTGCTTTTTGTCAGCTTGTTTCACCATAGCATTGAATTCAGCATTGTAACTGAAGACATCTCTGCCTTTCTATCTGTAGGTCTATTAACTTAGGGTAATTATTCTGTAGAGAGGTGACAATTCCTTTACGGAAGTTATTGAATTCTGATACTGCAAACAGTGCAAACAGTGCATCAATAATGAAAGGTCAGTAAGAAAGCACAACGTACCTGCATTGTTCAGAAATATAATTTTGTCTTTATGGACTCTATCACCTGACAGATAATTTAGGACTAGAAATTATACACCAATTTTTAATAAATTTACTTTTCAAGGAAAATTAAAAACATGAGCTACTAATTACAGGCTTGACCGAACAGGAGGAAGATGGGGAAGAGAGGGTGAAAGGGAATGAAAACAAGGGTCACCGAGATGTCTCACTGGAGTCTGCTGACCTTTAGAACTCTCAACTGATTAGAAACCTTGAACATTGATAAATTAGATAATATTCACTCAACCCATTCTCATGTTTTATTTAGCAGAGACTTTCAGCTTTGTTCAGCAGTATGACTTCTGCTCTTTTCATACATAACACTGACTGTCTCTCCAAGGACTTGATTCAAGTTTTAGCTGCTACATTGTGTCTCAATTCCTGGCTTTTTAGCCTGCTTCTTATTGTATTGCACAGTGTTTCACAAACCTACAACAGCAGAAAGATCCTACAACACTCAGGTCAAGGTAGGCAACAAAAGGAGAGAGTTGTTTTCCATCTATACACCATTTCATATCTGATTAAAAGCTAGGATTAAGCACCGGTACTACTCTGCCTTTGAGAAAGGATTGAGAAAATTTTTTATCTATCCATGGACCCAAACCAGGGATGCCAACCACTGTTCTGTGGCTATCTGCCTTCTCTCTACCCACTCCATAGCTTTCCCTCAGAACTTTCTGCAGCCTCTGTCAGAGCCTGAGGATTCTGCCCTTGAGAAATGTTGGCTCTTTTCAAAAATAGAAGTCTGCTCTTCCTGCATGTCCTGTGCCTATCTTACACCTATTCTTGAAGGAAACTGATGTGCAATTCTTAAATGGTAACACTTTCTGCTAAACTTTCTCTCAGAAACAGGCATGCAGCTGCCACTGAAATCCACTGAAGACGTGCCTCTCTGTCTGAGAGGAAACCATAACCTCCTGACAACTACTATGCAGGCAAGAAAACACTGTACAGAAAGCACCTTCTTTTTCAAGGAGCTAACCCTCTTCTTTAAAAACTTTGATTGCAGCTTCACAGAAACTGGACAATACAGTAAAACCCTTGAGTACCTATTATTTATGGACTAGGTGAGGAAAAAGGTTTATTTAGTCCAGAAATCTTCGTAACTTTAATGGTCCAATGTTGACTATCCATTTGGGGCTTTTTTGCACCTTTTTAATTTCTTGGTTTTGATTATTTGTATTATTTACATTCAGTAGCCTAGCATCTCTTGTAATCCCTGCTCCAGAAACACTCAGTACTCAGCAGACATGAAGGCTCAAGGGAATACCTACCAGATACACGCAGCCGCATGGCATTCCTTTTACCTCTTGCTGTAATGGAAAAACTGTCAATTAGCATCTGTTTGCAGGAAAAGAATTCTGTTTGGTATAAAACATACACATGGGCTTCCTTGTAACTTAATAATACACAGGAGTAATATTAGTGGAAGATTTGCCTGTCCAGGTTGCATGAAAATCTACTGAACTGGCAAGAGAGATGCTGAAGAGCAGCAAGGCACTTTGTAAAGAACATGACTACTAAAGCAGTATTAAAAGGATGCTGTTATCTTGGGCAGCTTCCTCCACTCCTTGTTTTGCCTCCACTGTTTGTTTGTAATGCATTCCTTAAAAATTCAGCCTTTTCAGCCTGTAACTTGTAAGCACTGCTTTATTCTTTGTTTCTTTTCCAGAATAACATAGCTTTGGTCATGTAGCCTCTTTTCTTTATTGTCCCAAGAGTGCAGAAGTGAAAATAGGGTTTGCATATTGAGGTGATCCCCATGCATTAAGATACTTTACACAAACAACTAAAACAGCTGTGGAGCTTATGGAACTCATGGCAGCAGGAGAGAGGAGAAATCTGGAGAGGATTCCCTGTAAATCTGAACAGATGTAAGTCACACAAGAACGGTCTGTACCCACTCTGGGTGACAGCATCCCACTGGCACATAGGGTCTGAGCTTTAGGCACATGAATTTGCTGATCAATCCACTGTAATGACTCGGATGCATGAATTCATGTAATGTGTTCTCAGAATAACAAAGATAAGACATGACAGGCATAAAGTTGTGCTGGGCAGAAGCTCCTGTGCCTAGGCATGCTGGCAAACAAGAAACTGTAACACACATGAAAATCACATCCTTGGAAAGGAAAAGGAGCCCAAGCAGAAACTTAACATAAGAGAAATATTTATTTAAATTTGCACAATAACAAGCTTATACTGAACAAATTCAATCAAGAAATAATAGTAAGTGCAGTAAAACAAGGAAATATTGATGACTTTTCCATCAGAAAACATTAAGAAGCCATGCCTGTGCATCACGGGTTTTCTTTTTGATTTTTTTTTAAATTTTTTTTTTACAATAACTTCTATCTTTTTTTTTTTTTT
>NW_009931167.1:0-913 GCF_000696875.1 Nestor notabilis
ACGAACTCCTCGGAGGAGTCATCGATGGGCTCCGCGGTGTATTTCTCTAGGAGGGTCTTCACTGAGAACCTGCGGGGGGTGTATCACGGGTGGGAGGGGACAGGCACCAGGCACCCAGCACCAGGCACCCAGAGCCCAGCACCCAATACCAGCACCAACACCCATTACCCAACACCAGCACCAATACCCAACACCCATTACCAACAGCAGCACCAACACCAGCACCCAACACCCAACACCAGCATCCATCACCCAACACCAGCACCCAACACCAACACGCATTACCCAACACCAGCACTCGACACCAGCACCCAACACCAGTACCAACATTAACACCAGCACCCAACACCCAACACCAGCACCAACACCAGCAGCAGCACCCAACACCAGCACCAATACTAACACCAGTACTAGCACCAGCACCAGCTCCAATACTAGCACCAGCACCAGCTCCAATACTAACACCAAGCACTAACACCAGCACCAGCTCCAATACTAACACCAGTACTAACACCAGCACCAATACTAACACCAGCACTAACACCAGCACCAGCTCCAATACTAACACCAGTACTAACACCAGCACCAATACTAACACTAACACCAGCACCAGTACTAACACCAGCACCAGTACTAACACCAGCACTAACCCCAACACCAGCACTAACACCAGCATCAGTACTAACACCAGCACTAACACCAGCACCAGCACTAACACCAGCACTAACACCAGCATCAGTACTAACACCAGCACTAACACCAGCACCAGCACTAACACCAGCACTAACACCAGCATCAGTACTAACACCAGCACTAACACCAGCACCAGCACTAACACCAGCACTAACACCAGCATCAGTACTAACACAGCACTAATGCCAGCACCAGCACCAATACTAACACCAGCACTAAC
>NW_009931168.1:0-1220 GCF_000696875.1 Nestor notabilis
GGTGCGGGGAGAGGCCTCGGGCGTAGCTGCCGGCCATGCCGAGCCCGCGCCGCGCTGTCTGCCCCGAGCAGTAACTTGCTGCCCAGACACCTCGGTGCCGGCCTTCACTGTGCCCTCAGCCCCGCCGTGGTAGATAGCTCCCGTTTGAGTCCATGCTGGGTGGGGGTCACAGGTTCTCCATGTACCAATATGCTCTAAGAAGGATTAGTAGATGGTATTGGGCTTCAATCTGGTTCGTGACTTCCAGTTTACCGTATGGAATAGTGCTCAGGGTTGTGATGACCATATAGAAACTTCTCGAATAGTCGAACTGTGTTGAACACATTTCAGAAGGGCTCCTTGATCAGCTGCTTCTGGTTTTCTACCATTTTCACCGAACAGTGAGTTAGATGAAGTGCTTTGAGAAGTCACCAAAGACCAGGATCTTAAAAGACTCTGCCTCAGTGGATATGACCATCTCTCCTCATCTGCACAGCAGTGTCATCTAGGGTGACTCTGCTTGTGTATTTTTAGAAGGCTGCATCCTTTCTTGAAGCTCAATGAAAAATTTGCCTTGATCTGTATTTGTCTGCAGCAATTAATGTATTTAGCCACAAGGAAGTTGGAATTTATACAACTTGACTTTTATTTCAAATCAGTGCTCATTACTACTTACATTTTTTCGCATGAAGTTCAAGAATTAATGAACACCAGCCAGTACCTGTCCCACTCAAATCCTCTCCTCACCTTGCCCAGCTATCTTTCTCTCCCCTGTAGCTCCCACAGGTCACACTAGTATGCCTGAAGCTAAAGCTGAGCCTGGCTGTGACGCTGGCGTGTACAGGGAACGCAAGAGCTGGATGCTGAATTCAAGCACTGCCGCTTGAGGTTACAGTCACAGGGTGTGCAGGGAGGACATGGATCCTGACATGCCAAGAAAACCGAAAGGCAGGAAATACAAGGTGGTGAACCTTTGTGACTAAATCTAATACGCACCCCTGGCACAGTAAGGGCTCCACTGAGGAGTGAGATGTTGTATCCCTCCTTACCGCAGCCTTCTCTGATGCATCAGTAGTCAAACAAGTCTTTCCAGAAACAGTTGGTCACTGTGGTCTCGCTGGGCGTTGCGTGATTCGCAGCATCTAGGAAACGAGGACAGTTTATTTAAAGCTGATGGGAACTTTGTTCCCTCCCTTATCTCCTAACCCCCCCACCCCCCCCCCCCACCCACACCCCAACAC
>NW_009931168.1:1251-6052 GCF_000696875.1 Nestor notabilis
TCTTTTAATTTCTGTTTAAACCATTTTTTCACTTCTCCTCCTTTTCAAAGCTGCATTACCAAGCATTGGGATCTTGTGTCAGCACAGGAGAGCAGAAAGTGAGACTGACCAGAACCAGCAAGTGAACCCGAGTGGTTGACTTGCCCTGACTACCTTCAGAGCAGCTACAGCACAACGACCAGCATACATAGTGGCATTTCTATTGAAGATGTTTATTCATGCTAATTTTTCTTATTAATAACAAATATCCAAGTAAGTAACAAATTGTTACGTGTTAGATCTCCAGTTGGCATTAAATTTGGCTTTAAACACGTAAGTCTACAGCATGATTAAGACTATCAGATTCAAAAGTTCACAGGAAATCTGTGGTTGTAGTCAACACACAGAAGCGATGAGCTGACTAGCCAAGGAAGTAATCAGAGTACAATCATCCCTCTCTGCAGGTACTGGCTATTGAAGTTTTGGCTTATTAATTATATTCCTTCTGTGTATACCTTCTCATGCGACTTTCTGCAATATATGTGTATGTATTTGGTCTTCTACTATGTCACGTGAGCAATGTGCCAACTTAAAGTCAGTTCACTCCCCGCACAGGAGAGAACAATTTGGGCCTCACTGGTCTCTGTCCAACACAGAGGCTTGTGCCAGCACAGAGTGAATACCAAATAAGCAGAGTGGTTATTTTCTGGGCTGGTGGCATTCAGCACAGCTCTTAATGCTCATTCGCACAGGGAAGTCCTGGGACAGGCTGTGGCTCTAAACAGAATGCAGGGGGATGAAAGCTGGGCTAAAACACAGCACAAATAGCCTGCATGGGGCTGAAACTGGGGAGGGTCTTGTTTGCTTCTGTCAATTGATCTTGATTCCTGCAGGGAAAAACCCCATCTTGTGGACTGTTTACATTTATCTTTCTGTGCCTTCCTCAAAACATCACTTACATTGCTCTGGTCAGATCTTATGACGCCACCCTCGGTTTGTCAGCCAGGCCCTTCAGTATGATGAGAGTCCCCAGTCTTGTAGATATGACCCACTGTGCCTCCAGATGGTTGGGGGTGGTTTTGGTCCTGTTCTTGTATAAATTTTGCTCTTTCAGTAGGGAGTTGCTGGGAAGAAACCAAGTATGTTATTGAAGACAGACACGAAACAACCAGGTGAATTGAATTGAATGTAATGGACTGATAAATTACATTCAGATTAAAGCTTAGTTCTTTAATCTTCAGTCACTATAGAAACTAACCCTGCCTGCCTGCTGGGATACTATTTCAGAAGCACCAGCAGGCATCAGCTATACTGCCAGAAATGGTGAATAAAGGACATGAGCTACCCTGGGAGTTTGTTACAGACAGAAACACAAGCTCAGGAGGGCAGTTCTCGTTAGAATGGTGAAAAATCTTTGCTGATCTGACCTGGAAAAAATGTCTTTTAATTCAGCATTGGCTCTCAGAGAAGCCTTATAGCAATAACCACAAGTGGTTTGTGACTCCTGAAATCTGATTGCCTTTACATTCACGTGGCAATTGCATTCCTTCTTGCAGAGCATCAGAAGACATGGCTACCTTACAGATGTCTCCCAGTGTCCTTGTGACATAGTTCAGTTTTGCAGTGCTCTCCCAATGAGAGAATTACTACTCTGATGTGTACCAACAGATGTCTGGGGATAGGGTTCAGAATGATACTGGGCAAAAAGAAGAGAAAAAAAGATTTTATTAACGGATCACAAACACTTTCCAATGTTTTGCAAGAGGTCTGGACGCCAGGCAGTTCAAGGAGGCCGAGTATGGGCCTGTCTGGCCACCACTTGCAGTGAGCCTTCTGGATTCAGTGTTAGACAAGGAAACTTGCAAGGTGTTTTAACTCCCAGGGTTGTAGTGACTGACCCCAGCAACTGACCACTTAGACCACATCCCTTGTAGCATGGGTATGTCCCATTTAGTCTGCTACCATCTGTCCTTGCAGCCTCCAGTGGCTCACAGACAAGCTGGACAAGGGCCCGGAGCAGGTCCTGATGCCACACACCCCATGGGTGATGTGACCTCTGAGAACAGCTGCTCTTCAGCTGCCTAAGCCTTGTGTGAGTGCACCCAAGCTCCCGGCATCTTCATTCTGGCAGCGTGTGCTCGCTGGCCACCTGCAGCCCTCCTCCTCCCAGTCACCAGCCACGAGGACTGGATGTGTCACCCACAGCACTCCTGTGCGTGCTCCGTAGCTGAGGCTTCTAGTGCTTCAGTGCTGAGGCACTGAAGGGCTGCCCCTGCTCACACGGGGTGGCTGCAGGGAATGGTGTGGAGGGAAAACTCATTTTTCTTTCTAGAAAGGGTAAAAGAAGCTTCTCTCTCTGAGGGTAGAGAGACTCTTTTCTGCATGCAGTGAGTGTAGTTTCATGCCTAATATTGCATGCATAAAGAGTAATTCCAGTTACTCATGCTTGCAAGCACAAAATTGGGCATGTACTTTTGAAATATGCAATGAGGTAATGCATGCTGAAAGACAAGAGAGTAAGTTTAAAGCTGCTTAAGTTAAATAAGTTACTGCTCTCTGACAAATTGCAGCCACACCAGCAGCTGCCCCAGAGCAGGAAGAAACTGTGTCCATTCTTTGAAAATAAGAAATAAAGCAGAACATTGAGCCTTGACTGCAAATACAGCGGTAGCAGCAGCCATAACAACACTGCTTGTGCTATCATGGCAGGAATAAAAAATGCTGAGCTGCAAAGCTTACCATTAAAAAAAGGGGAAGGGGGAAGAAAGAGCTGTTAGGGCTTAACTGAAAACAGGCCATCAACTTGGAAGTGTAGGAAGCAGGAGAGGGGTCAGGAGTTTGCTAAGAGGATTTTCAAAACATACCTGATGTCAGCGCTCTCATGGCAAAATGACACCTGATAATCAGGTAAATCTGGAAAGACGGGATAACGTAGGAGATAAAATTCTCTGAGACTGTTCCACTGGAAGCTATGAGACAGCAAGACCCAAATACCAATTCAGACAGAGACCGGAGTCCTCTCAGATCAGTGTCTGGGGCAGCATCGAAGGAAGTCAGGACTCTTAAGTCATCTGTGGACTTCGAACCAACAGAGTGAACTTGTCTGACATGTCAGGTACCAGATGCTGTGGGCAAACTGGGTTAAAACCAACTGGGATTGAATTTTGCAGCTAGTATTTATACCTCTAATTCATACCAATGCAACTCAAGTTTCAGGGAAGGGAGTTGTGTTTTCAAGAATGCAATGCCAGATCCTGTTAGTCCCTGTGTTAATCTGGATTCTTTGTGACTTACAATGTCAAATGCTATTAGGGATTCTGGATGGCTCTGTTTGGAGGTTTGCAGTATAAAGACAGCCTTCAGGAACTTGGTTTACAGAATTTTCCAACTCAAAGGCTTGTTATGGCACTATGGGTTAAGTAACCAAAACTACTACATCACTTTGAAAATGCAGGACCAACTCAGTAATGCAAGGGGCTTTTGTCAGCAATGAGTTAAAACTGAGCTCCAAGTGTAACAACTTGTCTGTGAGCCACTGGAACACTGCTTTCCATACCCATTAGTGCCCATAAGTCATCCACAAACCATGGGGTGAGATATGCCCAGCTACAACACTAGCACTAAAGCACAGAGGAGTGCTGCAAACTGTGGACTGTTCACTGCAGAGCAGTAAGACTCCTTCACTGTGTTGTAAGCAAATAGATTTCCCAACAACTCTGCCAGCAAGTGGCTTCCTTAGGCCCTGAAGTCAGCAGCTACCTTCAGTGGTAGAAAATGTTTTATCTTCTTCACTTTTGTTCCACATGGCTCACAAGTAGAGCAAAGCCTCCCAAGGAGCAGGAAAAACCACAGCTTTCATTGCCAAACACATTCTTGGCTCCCACCTCTACGTCAAAGGAGCAGGAGAGGACAGTGATGCCAAGGTTGGCTCTGAATGGTTACTATGGCTTGAAATGTCCCTAACAGGTACAATCCATCCAGTTTCAGTGTATCAGAAACATCTGATCTAACCTGGGGTATACGAGAGCAACAGCATATCCCCAGTTGGGTATTGAAGGGTTTGTAATTTGATTTTCTGCCTTCTGTGACTGAATTGCGGCTTCTTTGCTCTTGTAGTCCAGAAATCCTAGGGAGCCTTCAATGAAATTACAGCTTGTTATAACTTCAAGGGTGCACTTTCCTGTCTAGAGATTGGTGTAATGCAATAATATGATGGAAAATACTGCACTTCCATTTGCAAAGTGCTCAGTCTCTTGTAAGTGCTCCAATCCAGCCAAGGAAGCAAATAAAAATAATTAATGCAAAGAGTAACAAAAATGTTGCTCTTTCCATGTGGCATTTCCAAGCAACTAAGGCTCATATCATTGCTCTTGAGCTAGATAAATATGATCAACCCCCTCTGCAGATGGAGATTCTGTATTAACACACATGGTGCGGAGCTGAAGGAAAGTTTGAGCCTCTCACAAACACCAGTGCCTGTGGCTTGTGGTATGCCAGGTATCATCCATGTGCCATTCTGCAAAGAAGCAGAGAGGACAGAAACCAACCAGCTGAGTACTTGAGAAAACCTGAAGAACCTTCAAGAAAGTTACCGTGTCCTTTCCATTAGAGGATGCTGACAGAGCAATGAGTTAGAGGGCTACCGTCTCTGCTGGTGTGTTTCTCTGGCTTCAGCAGAATTACAGCAACAAACCAATAGACTATTAGGCTCAAGTCACTCTTGGCCCCACATCTCACCCCGCTGGACGGCAGCACGACCCTCTGCCATACCAAGCATTCCTCAGTTTTGTGTCACCTGCAAACTTGCTGCTCGCCTCCCTGG
>NW_009931169.1:0-3771 GCF_000696875.1 Nestor notabilis
TACGAGCTCCCCGAGGGCCGGCAACCCTCGTCCCGCTCAGCCTCCGTCCCAGCACCCTGCGCTTGTGCGGGGTAACGCAGCTTTGACACGTTCATATGGAGATGACGTTTCTACCGCTGCCTTTCCTGAGACATGCAGGAACCGAGACCCGAGCCCGAAGCTCCCCAGCACCCCAGGGCGCTGTCAGCACCTTGGGGAGCCCCGGTCTGGCCCGGTGCCGCTCAGCCCGGGGAGCCTCCTCCAGCGCTGCCTCTCCCCCTCCCCATCCCAGTAACCTTCTTTGCAGCCTAAAGCCAACTATGATTTCAGTTTGATGACTATAAAGTACGATATATCAAAAGTGCACTCAGTTTAGCTCCTAGAAAGGCACTGGAACATAGCCTTTCTCTGCAGTTGCCACATGGCATATCAAGGCAGGGAAAGTGTCAAGCCTACTGCTTCTTATGGTTGGACTCAATGATCTTAAAGGTCTTTTCCAACCTAGTTGATTCTGTGATTCTCTATCCACTTCTTATTCCAGCATTCTTACCAGTCACAGTTCTCGGGTTTTTCTGCCTTTTCTCAGTAAAGTTTTCTCTGACAATGTAGAATAAGAAATGGGGGAAACGATGTGTGACATTGTGACAGATTTCCACTCCCAGTTGTGCTTCTGCTTTGACATCCTCTAAGCCATTCCCTCCATGCTATCCATCAGTAACAGCTTCCAGCTGATGTTTGAGCAACCAAATCTATACCAGTCTTGGGTAATTTCATGCTATGGTCATTTGTGTTCCAGGGCATTTAATGGGGAAAAAGAGCACTGGAGATTCTCCTTATGCTTATGAAGAAGAAAACAAAACCCCATTTTCAGCATTACCTGAAAATATCAAGCAGCTGGAAGACTACCTGCAGTGGGAAGAAATCTCCAAGTATTTGCTACGGTTGCTGGAAAGGAGTGAAAATAAAAGTGCTCATGTCTTAAAAGGAGGGCTTCCCTGGTATGCCAGGAATACCTGGGACACAGATGACAACAGCAGCTGGAAAAATGTAAGTAAGAAAAAACCTGTAACAACTCTCCATGTGTTCACCTTTCGTTGTACAGTAACAGACCAGCTTCATCTAGCTTGTGGGTTGTCCAGAAAAGCAGCAGAAATGCATCTCGTGCACTAGTCATTCAGTAAAGTAAGATTCTGCTCTTGATTATTGCTTTACTGATTAGCGATGATCTTGATTGCCTCAACCCTGGCAGTGTTCACGGCTAGGTTGGACAGGGCAACCTGGGCTAGTGGAAGAGGGTTGGAACTGCTCTAAGGTCCCTTCAACCCAAACCACTCTGTGATTCTATGATTACACATTCTATTTTTAATGAGTCTATTTGCCACTGGGCATAAACTCAGATTTTAGTGCCTGCATTCCCTTCAAGTCACTCGGTTGTTCTATTCTCTTCTTTCCCAGCTTTTCATGCTCATTTGGCCACATCAGCACCAAGCTGTGTATTAACCCAGTAAAAACAAGCTGGTGTGGAAACCAGGTGTGAGTATAGAGAGCAGAAAGCAGCAAAGTGTATTATGTATAACTGCACATCACACTGCCTGTCTCCCTCGGGTGCTGATCAGAGGATGGGGCATCTGGGCTGGGGAGTTTCCTCTGCTCCAAGCTCTGGCTTGACTCATGCAAGTATTTTCCCCCAGGGTTTGTGGCTACTGATAAACTGTAGGTGTGCCTAGGACCCACCTCTTCTTCCCTCAGGCTGATGGACTTACTAGCACTGTTTCACAAAGCAACAAGGCTTTGGACCAGATTCACCCCTGTTCTTTTGGAAAATCCTATAAACTACACTTGGAAGGGTATCAGTGAGGCTTTAGAGAAAATAATCAGGGTCTGAATGACATAAAATCGCAGAATTTACTAGAAAACCACTTTCTTTATAATGCCTCAGGTACAGTCATGGTGATAGAGCTGCAGAAGTTTGAAATAGAATGCAGACGTTGATACAGCCCCTTAAAGATATTGGTAGGAAGATACTTTAAACTTCCCGTGTTCTACTATAATACGATGTAATTAATATTCCTCCCTCCTGAAATCCTGGTGCGGTGAAGCCGGTGACTTGGGTTTGACTTGAATTAAAGCCAGCATTTAAGTCTCTTACACCACTGATACACATACTGTCCATAGGTTTCTTTCTGGCTATGGCTTTATGACAGTAATACTTGCAGTAACAGAGATTACTATTATCTAAAAAGGGAACTGTATCGTCTTCAGCTCTGCAGTGGGCAGCTTTGTCATCAGATTAGATAAGCAAATCCTGTTATGCTATGGAAAGTGGGGAATATTTTGACTTTGAAAAGTATCTGGTAATGAATTGTACTTAACAAAGGCTGAAAGTTGCCTCTGGTAAGTGTAAACATATCCAATTGTGTGTTCTATTACCCTGCACTACTAGCCACATTTTTGTGGTCAGACCTTGAACATATACATGGAATAATGAGATTATTGCTCTAAATATCCATATTTCTCCAATGATTAGTAAAAAAACATGTCTTCTGTGTGACTAGGGTGTATGACAACTTGGAGAACCTCATCTTGCCACAGAACCTTTGATATCCAGCATTCAGTGGTAGCTTTTTCTCTATCTAGAAGTAAAACGTAATCATGAGAGTAGAATAAGTAGTAGGTACCCTGTGCTTTCCCACTGTGGGACATGGATTCCTGATCATCTGCAGCCCAGATAAGATGTGGTGTATTGGTTTTCCTTTGCCTTCAGAAAGTAAAACCCCAGCACGTGACAGTTAAGCTTTGTGTCTGTTTGAAATCTGTCTTCCAGACGAAGATGTGAAGATGGGAAGGAATGTGCTTTTTTCTTCAGGGCTGTGATAGATATTTAAATGATGGTAATTGTTACTTTTAATAGAGGAGGATTTATTTGTTATTTATGTTTTATTCTGGTACCTATGAACGTCAGTCATACATGTACGCAGGAATACAAGAGCATTTTGATTCTGTAGGTCTTGACTATATATTTTTCTGGGTGTGAGGGGTTCTGTGTTGCTCAGGCTTTGGTTAGACGTCACCCTTGTTTAAGGTGCTGCTGTCACAGAGCTCACACAGGGACCCCATGTACAGGAACAGTGGATGTAGCTGCCTGCCTTCAGCGACAAAGCTGATGATGATGGTGCAGTGCACGTAGGAACCTTGAACTTAGCATTAAATACTTCTCCAGCCATATTGTGTTTGAGTTTGAAATAGAAACTGCTCTAAGAGGAGTGAGATGCTGTATTTCCAGTGGGTTACTGTTCACTCTGAAATGGCCTTCTGGGCTGAGGTATCGAAATGTGACCAAAACCCAGTAAATCATAAAGCCCACTCTCAGGTGATGGAACAGCCATCCCTGGACCGGATCGCCAGCAAGGGGGCTGTAGGCCCTGTCTGTTGGCTGAGCACTCACTCTGTGCATGTGCAGCTCTGTGTTTCCATCCGCTGAACAGGCTGTGTTGGGAAGACGTGGGCTATGAGGGCTTTGCTTCATGGACTCATTCACATTTAGCAGATTTAATTCAAAATCTGAATTTTAAATTTAAGATCAGAAATCCCCCAAGCTAAAGGCTGCAGAATTAAATGCAGACATGTAGCAGAAGCAAATACAGAGATGTACTTCAGGTTACTCAATTCAGGGTCTTGCTTGTTAGGTCAAACTCATTCAGTGCATTATTCATCACTAATGTCCACACTGTGCTGTACATTTCTCAATCATAACAATAATAAAGTCTTTCTAAAAGACTCAGCCAGAGTAGG
>NW_009931169.1:3802-5590 GCF_000696875.1 Nestor notabilis
TAAGACACAAATAGTCCACAAAGCCAACGGGATTAGCATAACAGTTCTGGGAATCAGGCCTAGAGTGGTGCACCTGAGTTAATTGCTTCTATTTTCAGTTATTAGCAGGCAAATGAAGCTCTTGCCTGTGAATAAATGACAGTTAAAGTAGGTAAAGATCAGAAGGGAACTATCTCCTGCAAGTTGCTCTTAGTGTAAAAGTAACTTGGAAAATAAGCTTTAAATTGTTTCTGTGGCTTAGCTTGTCAACACTAAGGAGACACTATATAAATGAGATGGCCGACAGAATTCTTTGGGAGGATGACTTTCCTCATGCTTTGGCAGTTGGTTATGACACTAACCGAGACAAATGGGGTCTACTTTGGAAAGATTATTAGGAATGTGTTTGCTATGTGAATAACCAGAGCAAGGGCTATTTTGGACAGATTATTGGGAATGCATTTATTATGTGAACACACAGAGCAGATATATATTTGGCTTATTAACTTAGTGAATTACTTTTTCCAGGACTGTTCTATAAATAATATTCTTCTCTTTTGATTAGATGATGGACTATCTGCTTCAAGTTGTGAATATGAAAGAGAGCACTCCAAGCTGAAAGAAGGTCTCTAAATCATGAAGAAATGGAATACTTTCCATAAGAGACTATATTTCGCAAGCACTTGATTGTATCAGATAATCAACAAGGTCTCTTTTCTGTAAACAAGATTTCCTTGGTGTAAAATACCTAAATACACATATTCTTGTATGTTCAGCAGTGACTAAACTCTTTACTTCAAGGCTGCATTTTCTCACTTTAATGGCTTTGATACATTTACTTGTCATGGATGAGTCTTCCAATTAATGATATGACTTATCTAATCAGTTCATCTCTTAGTTCGAAACTAGATGACATTTCCACATTAGCAATAAATACTACTACTAAAAAGGCTGACTTTATACTCTCATTTAATAAAATGGAAATTGGCTGTGCCACAGCTAGTAACAAAGAAACAACAGAATTATTCATTCCCACTGAAGCTCTTCTCCTCTTGAATTGCTCCCTGCTCTGTAGGTTTTTGTCATTTGAGGGGAGCTGACACAGCTTTCCCAAGGTATGGAGTGTGTGGTGCACCTCCACATGCAGGCATCAGGGAGATCTGCTGGAAGACACACTGTCTCCTCGTCTGACTGGAGTTGGTGTGGTAGCACAGCATCCCCACTACACACCCCTAGCCATGTGTTAGCAGATGCAGTGCCACTGTACATCCCCGTGAAACTGTAGGAAGAGTGTTACCTCCCAGGAGAAGAGGCTCAGCATGGAGCAGAAGCAGGGCTGGATAAAGAGGTGCTCAGCACAGGTGAGGGCACCCCTGCAGTGTTGGGCCCAGTTCTGAGCATCCCGGTACAATGAGTAGGTGGACAAAGTGAAGAGAGTGCAATAAAGGGCTACAAAAGGAGCTTTTCCATTTCTCCTAGAAGGGATGGCTGTGGCTTTGGGTGGACCAGGTGGCCTTTGAGGTCTTTTCCAGCCTGTATTCCATGATTCTACGGTTCTATGAGCTGTTCAGCCTGGACAGGACAAGGCTCAGGGGGTCTTATACAGAGGGTATAAAGGAGAGAGGGACAGGCTCTTTCCAGTGACACCAGTGCCAGGACAAGGGGCAGTGGGCACCTCTGAACATCAAGAAACACTTTGTCACTATGAAGGTGACGGTGGAGTCTCCTTCTTTGGAGCTATTCACAAGCCACCTAGACACGGTCCTGGGTGACCCTGCTCGAGCAGGGGTTTCACACGATGATCTCCAA
>NW_009931169.1:5600-9739 GCF_000696875.1 Nestor notabilis
CCGGCCGGTCAGAGGTAAAGGGATGAAATCGGGCAAATGCGCTTCTTTGCACGAAGCTCGTGCAAACGGTCTATCACGGCACCGTCGGTCCCAGGCAATGCCCCCCGCCTTGCTGTCGCGGAGCAGGCGCCGAGCCCCCGGCCGCCGGTGGTGCAACTCCTCTCGCTTCCACCAGGCGGCGCCATCGCGCCACTGTCGGTGCCGGGCCGGTCCATGGGGAAGGAACTCATGTGCCGCCTGGGTTCTGCCATCGGGCGGGTGGATTCTGGCTGGATGCAGGGCCAGTTTGGGCAGGTCTACCCAAGAGCTTTGCCAGGACACCCGTGAAGGAGAAACCTGTGCCTCAGTTTCCCTGCATGTAAAATGGGGCTCCCCTATCCCACAGACACAGCATCAAATAAACTGGAAGGGTCTCCTGACCCCATCCAACAGGGATGGAGGGTTGGCCCTGGCTAGAGCCAGCCTTGCTCTGCTGGAAAGCAACTGAGCTGGACTCCATGCCAATCCTCTCCATGGCTTAAATAGGTCAGGTGTCTTTGCGAGTTTGCTTGAGTTCTGACAGGATTTTGAACAGGGGTGTGGAGGCAGAGAGATTAGAATACACTTTCTGCTGAGAAATGGTGCCGTCGAGACAGAGTTTCATGATGGCATTTTCCTGGTACTTATTAATTCAGATATCTTCAAAGCTCTTTATGGTAACTCTCTTCTGTCCTGCATAGCTCATAGCACTGACCTATGCAAAGCTTTACACTTCTGTGTGTTGAGCCTGGGATTTCTGAGATGGGCAAACGCAGCCAGGCCTAATGGAAAGAGTTCTCATGAAAAGAGGTCTGTCTACCTCTCTGCATTTCACATCTTAATGAGAACTCACCGGGATTAACCTCATTTGCCAGTGGAGACATTGCCACAGATGAAGCAGCTGCAGAGATGGCGAGATTCTGCTTTTCCAGAGCTTTGAAGCAGATGCAAACTGGACAATTTCATGCCTAACATAAACAAATGTGTGCCCATCCATACTGTTCCCAACTGAAAAACCTACTCTTGGAAAGACACAAGTATTTAGAGCTTCACCCACCAAAGCCTACACACTTCCATGAGTTGCTGTGACTGCTGACAAACCCTGTCCTACAAGTCCACCCCTCCCAAAAGGTGGGATGGCACGGCAGGCATAACAATGTCCACTGTCTGCAACTGCCTCCTTGCAAAGGAGTACATTTCTTAGCATTTCCACTGGCAGTCTTTTATCCATATTATTATTCCTTATTCAGATGGTGCAAAGAATACAAATACAGACACTAAAAATACTTCCTTGCTAATACAGTTTAAGCAAAAGAAGAAATAGATCACTTGGAACAGGCCATGCTAATAGCCTTAGCAAAGTTGGAGTAAAGAAGTGGTTAAGGATCTAGATGATTTAATCCACTTTTAAGAAAAGGTTTTACAGTGAGCAATTAGATGCTGTTTAAGGAATTAATCACTAATGGGTCATTAACTCTGACTGCTATTGTACAGTTAACAACCGGAGGCAGGATTATTAGACTCAGCACCCAATTAAGGAGAAGATATTTACAACAAAATGAACAAATGAGCTTTTAAAATGGAATAGGACAGTTTGAAGGAAGTGTAGGAGCACACACAGCCAGGCAGCGCACACGGGAGCCGTGATTTTATGCATGCCTCTGTCCCTGTGTTTGTTTGGGAAGTATTTACCTGCCTGTGCCCACTTCTGCTTAGCTGTTGAACTCTTTATTTTTAGTAATAAACTCATAGCTTTCCTGAAGGACGTGACTGTACAGTTTATGCTTTACAGTGTTCACATGTGCAGTGTATAACAAAAGACCTGCTTAACATGTCAGTAAAAGAGTAATCGCCACAGCCTGAGATTATCTTTCACTTCTTACTTGCAGGTGTTGGATCAGGACCTTAATGGAAGAGAGGAACTGTTTTGTTTTCTGCTGTCCTGTCATGTTTTCATCTAGTGTTATTCTCCAAGTACCTCGACCAAACAGCAGTGCTGGTTACAGCACTGATGAGAAAGTTGGGGCGGGTTCCAATGTCTTTACAGGCTGAGAAGAACAGCAGGGAGGGAGGGCAGTGCTGTCAGAATGGGGAAGAACACCACTGACATCTCGGGGGGTTATTTGCTCACCAGGAGCAATAAGCACAGGCAGGAATCAGGCGCCAGTTGAACATGCTCGCACGCGGGAGGGGTTTGGGCATCAGAGCCACAGCTGGACCACAGCCGAGTAATGACAAGCGGGATTGTTCCCACAGCGAGGAGGAGGAAGAGTGCGCGGAGCCTGTGCCATCATTCCTTAGTGTGTGTTGTTACTGACGCAGCCCGGGGTGCATGGGCACTTCCCGAGCACGCCAAGAGACATCCTTCCTTTGCAGCACCCTTGGTGATGCCAACAAAGCTCACCTGTGAAAGGACCACTGGTGCAAGACTTAAACCCGAAGAAACACAGCTTTGTTCTTCTCCTGTTCCCCCTCCGAGTTTACGGAGGCCTCCTTACTAGAAGTTAGCAAAGTATCTCCCTGGTTCTGAGAGCAACAGCACTTTCTTTTCCTACAAGCAGGGCACTTTCTTTGCCACAGAAGCAGAGCTGTGTGCTGGGGAGGCTGGGCACCACCACAGCCGTACACACAGCGGCACTGACAGGAGGGACCGGCCCAAGCAGAGCTACATCCCCCCTCAATTCAGTGGGGACCACTCTCTGGGGCTCCCTGCACCCCCCCAGAGCAGCACAGCCCACAGAAGGGAAGCCTAGGCACAGCGTGAGCTCTGCTCCAGAGGCAGGTTGGATTTGCAGGGACGCTGGGGAGAGAGGAAAAGGCATTTCAAAATAGAGGGATTCCTATTATTATCTGTAAAAGAAGCTCTCCAGACAATAGGTGGGGGCTGCTGCAGAGAAGGCTGTGAAGGGATGTTTAGAAACTGCTGTCTAAGGTTAAAAAGCTCTCTGAAGTGAAGCTGAACAAAGCTGACATACTTGTTTCTGACAGGACTCTTAAAAGATACGCACAGATTGTGAAAATATAATTAGACGCCAGCCTTTGTCTGGCCACAACGAGTGGGAAATGGTGAAAGGAGAGGTCTCCCAGTCCGCATTGAATCATCCCCAGGACACAATGAGGGCACTTGTGCATCCTTCTCTCTTCCCTAATGAGAAACGTTAATTGCCACAACCTCCAGAGTGTGTAGAGCACCCTGTGCCCAACGGAGGAGAAGGGGTGTTTCATTACAGCTTCTCAGCCCCA
The DNA here is from genome assembly GCF_000696875.1 of Nestor notabilis. Taxonomy (NCBI): domain Eukaryota; kingdom Metazoa; phylum Chordata; class Aves; order Psittaciformes; family Psittacidae; genus Nestor; species Nestor notabilis. Next base: position 8,862 of record NW_009931169.1, read on the forward strand.
TTACAGGCAGTAACAGAGATAATGGAAAAGAAAGATGCCACAGTTTTATTTTCAGCAGCCTGGCGATGGGCACCGGGTGTGCAGGGGAGCCAGCTCGGCCCAGCACCGTACCAGCCCCTAGGGGCTGCACCGGGCAGGATGCATCCCACAGGCCCTGCTGGCAGCTCCATGCACCCAGTGCCCGGCAGCTACTGCTCATCTCCCCCAGCCAGGCCTGTCCCAGCCCTCTGCAGTCCCCGGCAGCACAGGCCCGGTCCAAGCAGCCCATTCGGGTGCACAGCACCACACACAGCCCTCATGCAACGAGTGCCATGTGATGGTGCAAAAGCAGAAAACCCTTCCCAGGTAACGCAAGCCTTGGTTTCCAGCCACCTTACACAGCTCCTCACCCTACTGCAGCTTTTATTGCAACTAAAGTGTCCAGCCAAGGAGGGAGAGCAAAGATTTTTTTCTTTCCTAAGCTATCATCAGGCCCCTAACTCTGCAGGGCACGTGGAAAAGGGAATTATAAGGACCACAAAATACAAAGCAAGTCAAGGCGTGGGGGAAAGGCTGGTGCAACGGACATCCCTCTTTTGCCTGGCCGTTCACGGAGCCAGAGCAGGGCAAGGGTATCCCTTGGGCATCCCAGGAGCAGCCTTCCCCGTGGGTTTTTCCCGGGGCCGAAGAGGGAGTTCAGATTGTCTGCCAGGGTTTGCCAATGGACTGGATGTGCTCCTTGGCCTTCAGCCGCAGGGCGGCAATGCTGGTGTTGCGGGGGTCTGCCTCGTCCAAGGGGAACTTGTCCACAAAGGTGGCTCCGCACTGGTACGGCGGCGGCGGCCCCATGGCCCCCAGCGGCTGCAGCGCGTGGGTCACTGCTGGAGAGTTCAGGAAGG
>NW_009931170.1:0-4120 GCF_000696875.1 Nestor notabilis
TATATATTTCTATATATGACATATATATATATGTCCAAAAGCACGGATTCACTCTTCACATTAGAGCAATTAGCTATTTTGTTGCACAGGTAGTCTTCCTTTAAAATACATGGAATAAAATTCACTTCAGCTTCTTCTTAAGCAAGAAGACTTGAATATTTTTTTCTAGCCATTGTTGAAGAAGATCTGAATAAGGTAGCCACCACCTAAATTAACATGATGTACATATTCCCAAAGATTTATTTTGCCATAGATTGTCTATTACTTCATAAGAAATTACCTCACATTAAGGGTCTGGGAGAATTGTTTCCAAAAACCCATTTAATCCAAACATTGGCTGAATCAATCTAAGTCTTAAGATAAAATGAAAATTCAATTAGACATCCTCACTTTAAGTCTTTTCAGTGTCCAGAAGTCTTGCTCATTTTCTTGAACCCAATTTCAATTTCTTACGAGAAATGGCAGTTTGAACTAGACAAACTGACATTTTCAAATTCTCTGACTTCTGAAACTTCCCAGGGAATGCAAAGAAAAGGTACAGGACACCTTTTCCCTTGCAGAATTCTCAAAATATATGGCACTTGAATGAAGCAGTTGTTGAGTGCTAAATAACTCTCTTACTCCTTACTAACAATGTGTTGGAGAAGAGCATAGATCTGATAAGAAAAAGGGAAAAGGAATTATAGTTCAAGCAAAAGAGAGAAGAGGTGTCAAAAGAAATTTGGAGAAATCTTGCAGTGCAGAAATTCTGAAATTTTTCAAGACTGCTCAAAAATTTCTTGACTGAGGGTTACCATTAGTTAATCACTGTCTATCAGCTCCTCCATTCACGCACTGTGGGTGTCAGAGATAATCCTAAAAATCTTTTTTTTTTTTTTTTTTACTATAGCGGGTATGCTTTACATTTTTGTGGAAATGTTTTGGTGGATAAAGGTTTTCTGGACAATTGACATTTAACAAATGGTTTTCAGGGAGCTTTTATTATTTGTGTGTGTGTATTTTAACCAGAGCTGCAATGAAAACAGTGAATATTCTCAAAGCAATTGGAACCAGAAAATCCAATTTTTCTGTCAGGTCTGGTTGTAACCTCATTTCCAATCAGTGTTACTGAGCATTGTGTAGTTAAAACTTCACACAGTATCTGAAAATTATATAATGCTGGCTAAGAAAAAAAAACATTGGTTATCATTGATGGAAAATACACTGTTTATTGTCTATTTGTGAGACATTTGCAAAATACAGGGTATGAAACCCTCCTGTGACAGAAATATAGAAGGAGAGAACAATAACATTTTCTTGCTGTGGGAACACAACATCTTGGAGATAGTGGGTTTATTACCATTGTAACGTATTTTATTTTTTTTCTTTCCTTTTTTTTTTTTTTTTTTTTTTTTAATCTGTTTATATTACATTTCTCTTTGCTTGGACCAGAGTGGGGGAGGGAGGGGATGGGAAAGGGAAAGGCTCCTTTACCACCTACCTAAAATGCTTCTGTTCATTTTGGTCTACAGTGAGATTGCTTAATGGTTCTCTAAGCACTGAAGGGCTGGTACAGGCCAGGATTGGGAAGACGTGGCACCTGACATGTGCAGATGATTGGAATGAAGAGATTTCAGACAGTGTTTGCCAGCTTCTGGGGTTAGGGTGAGCGAAGATATTCATTGTGCTTGTAACTTGTTTGCAGGTTTGTTTAGTCTGCATATTGGTGTTTTCCTCATCATTTTACTGGTGTCTTTACCAGCCAAAAAAGGGGCAAATATATTTTTCTGTAACAAGTAAACTGCTTGGTGTGCCAACAACTTCGTAACTGTTGCAAACTCTATTTTGATGGCATTCATTACAGGATTGATGACTCTGAATATGGCAGATTAGGCATGAGGGTACATATTGGAAAACACTGGCAGACTAATATGTGGAAATATTAGGCTTTTACCACTTTACGTCATCATTTACATCTTCACGTGTATGAGAATGGGTCAAGAGTAAAGCTGGAGTAAACAGCAGCCTTGGCTATTCTGCCATTGTAGTAATATTCATTTTAAGTAAATTCAAGATAATCACTTGGGTATTCTGCTACTGGGTTCCAAATTAATTTCATAACTATCATTAGACCTCAACTGTTGTGAGAGGAAACTGTATTTCTCTTAAGGTATACTTCGAGGGAGGAGGGAAGTATATAACTGAAAATTCACTGCCATCCACTGAATAATAAATAGCTTTCCCAAAGTGCTGATATTTTTAGGGAATGTCACTCATCCAAGTAATAATAAAACTGAATTCTAAGCTTGCAATTCGTTGTTTCTCTCTGTCCAAAGTAGGATGCCTGCAACTGCCCTTCTGATAAATTAATTGTAGAAATCACAGAATTAGGACTCAGAAATCATTGGATCAGTGTGTGCTGATTTGTTGTTTTACATTTTTCCCTTTGTGTAGGTAATGAACTTATGTAAATATCAGACACCTGCATGCTCAAATCTTGATTGTAACTTACGTACATAGTGATCTTATTTACACACGCATATAAGAACATACAATGGCTAAATGTTCTTCTAGTCAAACACATTGTCCTTTACAGTGGCCACTAGCCTTCTTCCTCTGATTCTTTCTCTCCTCACCTAATCCTTTTCCCTGTATAACTTCTGGACAGTAATAATTATGTAGTCTGCTGGTTTCATTTACATTTTTATATTTGATAGGCTTCAGTGAACTTTGTCTCCCATGGTACTTTCTATTACCTTTTAAAAATTACTTTTGCTTTTGTCTCCACAACATTCTGTGGCAATACATTTTGGAGTGTATTTATAACTATTGTTAGATACACTTGCTAAAAAAAAAAATTCCTATTAAGTTTTGTAGTTACTTCTTTTTAATTCCATTTCTCAGTTTATTACATATTCCCATTGTCAAGAGAAAGCATTTTTAAACTGAAATTGCATCACATTATCATATCCTGGATGCAACTGTTGTTACTGATCCTACAGGATAGGATAAAATTCTCATATATATAACTATATGAAACCCCTGTAAAGTCATGCTATTTCTGCCTTTCATGCATCCTCCTGTAGCAGCATATTTGTTAGTAAGTGTGACACCATATTTGTTACTAAATGGATGTTTGTAATAACAGGTCTCAAGTAGGGTATAGCTCATGCACCTATACTGAATAATTACCTAGAATCATGCTTTATTAGAGAAAGAAGCTAAGGTTCATCTAGGACAATTTACTTTTGCACAATTGCTTATACATTTGCTAGTCTCATTTACTGTTTAATTTATGAAAGGGACTGAAATGATAGGAGTCCTGTAGCATATCTTGATAATTTATATAGCTGGGCTAGAAAGTGCAATGTTCCACAGAGATTCTAATACATCACACCTGTGAATCCTTTTGCCTCCATTATTCAAATATGTGACTGTCACATTTGTGGTATGTGCTATACAAGAAGCAAATCTGGAGGCATACCCATGTCTTCATCTACAAAGTATATCTTAGGCAAATCATTTACAAATATTCTTAATGAGTCTGGGGTGCAAGGTGCACAAATTGGTGCTCTTGAGAAACATGAACAAGATCCTTTGCTCAGCATACACTTGTAACCGTGTGCATCTGACAACACTGTTAAAATCTAAGTATTGTTAGCATCGCTTTTCCTTGAACCAACAAAATCATAACTTGAGCTTTTCACCATTCTACTGGTCTGTTGTGAAACAAGTTTGTTTCTCTGGAACCAGAGCCATCCAGGTCTTCATTGAATTGTACCCAGGAATGGGGGTAGAACTTGCAATTTTGCAATATCCAAAAGTCCAACAAGGACTGAGAGTTTAGGCCATGCTCTCAACTCTGCAGTCTATTATTTTCTTCATGAAATCACTACATTCTCGAGAAGGAAATGAGTTCATTGGCATAAAATGTCATGTTTGAGATTTCCAGGTCAATTAGGTTTTCATCCTCCCCACTTATGAATGGTCAGTAGTAGCTACATACTTAGCTCCTTGAGACATCTCAGGAAATCTTGTCTTTGGCTGTCAGACCCAGGTTCTCCAGCATGGTGAGAATAAAACATAGGGCCTGAAAGTGGTAAAAATGATACCCGAAAATCTATATATAATTTATTTATTA
>NW_009931171.1:0-6143 GCF_000696875.1 Nestor notabilis
AAGTTGTGAATGCTCCATCGCTGGCGGTGTTTAAGACCAGGTTGGACAGAGTCTTGGGACGACCTAGTTTAGTGTGTGGTGTCCCTGCTCATGGCAGGGGGGTTGGAAATAGATGATCTTAAGGTCCTTTCCAACCCAAACTATCCTATGATTCTGTCACACGTTGATTTTCAGAAACTGCTTTGGCAATTGTTGTCCCATAAAAACTTTCTATTTAAAATTAACATTTTCTAGCTACAGACTTTTTTGTATCTGTTATTAAGGTCATGGGAAAGTTTTAGTGGTGAACTTCTTGAAGAGCTGTAGAGGATAAGAGCAGGTCATTCGGTAAGTAGGCAGGAGTAAGAAGCTAGGCAGTGCAGTTTGGCTGTGGACTTAGTCATTTGGATTATTAAAGTTTCCATAGCAAACTGAATTTTCATATTTAATTCCATACTGAATTTCAGTAAGTTGTTGCTGAGACCTAGTTATCTGCAAGATTTGTTTTTTGTCACAAACTTTGTGCAAATTGCTGGCAATCTCTTCCAGATTTTTAAAGGTTCATCCGTTCGGAATTCACTTTGTATTTGGTGTGGCTGAGTTCAGATTTGGCAGCCTTTGGAGCATGGTCTAAGATGCATGGGTTTGATGCAGATTGGGAGTAATTTTTTGTGCATTTATTTCCTAACAGGTTGGTTGCTAATAGCTTTCCAGCCGCAGCTGTGGCAGTAGCTTTTAATGGTTTTTGTGCAGCTATGCAGGAATTGATCTGCTTGCTTTATGTAATGGGGCCTACTGGAAGCATATACAAGTGTCCTAAAAAGTGGTATCTAAACAAGCGCAAGCAAATGATAAGGGAAGATTTTTTGATCAGTGGTGCTAAGAGTTATTTTGTTATTCTATGCTACTATGGTATGGATGGTCAGACTTCTTGGTTTCTAGGACAGGATACAAAATCTTTATCTGGGAGAGGAGATTCCTGATGTGCTGTAGATCGGGAACTCGTGGGATGTGCTTTTCCTACTGACAGCCAGGTAGGCTAGCGTGCAGCATGTCCAACATTTTCTTTAAAAATGAAACTTAAGAAAACAGGTACATGTACATGCACATGCAGCAGAAGCTGATGGTTGAATGTGTATTCGTTCAAGGTCCTCTCTTGTGACCTTGATAACAAGCAGTAAGATACTAATGAGGTTTTCTTGATCACAGGGCAGCCTACCTTCCGAAACCTCCAGTTGTGTCTGTTTGCTACGAAGCTGGGAATCCTTAGCACATCAGGGAAATTAAAAAAAAAAAAGTGCAAACTCAAGGAATGTACAGAATTGAATTAATGGGTTGCACAAGGTCTGACGTGTCTGAACTGCTGTTGCCAGTACGTTTAGCAGAGATGTTACATTTGGTCCCAGAAACATGATGCATGGTAGTGTAAACTCTTAATACTAAACAGAACCCCAACCCCCCAAAAATGCCCAAACCAACATCACCACCACCCCACCATCAACAACAAAAATCATGCCATCTTACACTTCAGTGGAAAAACTGATCTGATGAAAAGGCAGCTATTCTTTCTGCAAGTTTGATGCTTTGAGAGGTAACTATTTTCAGTGGTAAACAATGCAATTTGAGGATAATGCTTCCACCAGGAAAATTGATGAATTTATCACAGCTTAAAATTTATGATTTTTGATGGAAGACTTTGGTGTTTCACACCCCAGTTTATTTCTTGTCAATTAGTTTTTCCTCTGTTAACATTTGCCCTATCTGTGGGATGGCTATTGCGTCAAACACAATTATTACATGTTCATCGGATGTTCACTATAGCAGATAAAAAGCTGTTATGAGAGAATATTATCATAAAGTCAGTGTTTTTACCTGAACAGTTACCAGAGTGGCAGATGGCTATTACCTTTTGACAATATTTTCTAGACATAAACGAAATAGCTACCATTTAACATAATATGGTGTGCTTTGTTGGAAATGTAAAATAAGTAATGCAAAAGGTGTCCAGTTAAGCACCACTAATCCATCAAAAGGAAATAGGTGATAAATTATAATGTTAGTTCTTCCCACCCTTCCCTCCCCTTAAGTCTTTCGAAGGTGCTCAATTGACCAAATCCTAAGCTGATTAAAAGACAGGCATGGAGTATTCCCTAGTAATTGCAGATTTTTTTCTTCATGCTTTTGGTCCAAACTAGGAAAAGGGCCAGGTCTTCATTCAGTAGCATTTCTACTGAAATTAATAATTAGGATATCAGCTATACATTGATTTTTAAGATATGTGCTGTGAACTCTTTCTATGTAATCTGCCTACTTATTTTACTGTTCAAAAGACATTCATTTCTAGTGAGATAAGACTGGAGCTCAGCAGAAAACTGTTTAATTCCTGGCATAAACTAATTCTTCTAGGTAATCCGTTACTCAGAGAACATTGCTTTTGCCATTTTAGACTTAAGGATTTATGATGTATCAAGACCTTTCTGAGTTTTTAAGAGATATTTTCATGAAATTAAATAATATTTTAGCTAGATTTGGATTTTCGATGCAGAATTTAGAAAGCAACAATAAATTTTCTATATCCCCGCCACAGAGGGGCAGAAAACTGGTTTGTTTATGCCTTGTTTAGGGCCAGCTCATATTTCACCTAAGGCAGTAAAACTGCAGACTTCAGCTCTTCTCTTTTGGGAGAGCAAATGATATGGAAAATTGAATCTCTACTTCCACTGAGAACTACGTCACTGAGAAATTTTTTCATCTCTATCTGCTTTAGTTCATCAGCTGTGTGAGCAACTCTGCCTTCAAAAGGGGCAAGTGGTGCACAAAAGACCAAACAAAGGCTTGCGGAGCATTTTGTGTATGACACAGACTGCTGCTTCTATTCTGAAGGAGAATCTTCTAGTTAATAATTCTCCCCCCAAGACAGTTCCAGTACACGGCTGAAAAGCTTATGGAAATAAAGAAACAAATGTCCAAAATAAAAATTCCAAGGAAAAGTATCTCTTCTTTTGTAGTTCATCCACTGGAAAAAGAAGCCTCCCAGAATTTTTACCTGAGGTTCATAAAGGTGACAGAAAGGGAAGCTGTCTCCTGCATTTTTTGAGAGTGGATGTTCTGAGGAGAATGATAAATACTTTGATTGTGCATTGCTGTATAAATGAAGGGAACAGGCCCAGAGTGAGTATAAACAGTTTTCCTGTGTATTTTTTGAACTGAATGCCACATATTTTTCCTTAGTAATGTAAACATTTCTCTGTTATCCAGTAGCTGAAGGGAAGAGTGAAAAGTAATTATTATGTCTGAGACAACAAACTGAGAAGGAAATTCTAAATTAAGGCTGACAGTGGCAAATGTTCTGAAGAATTTTATGGTCAAATGTGTGAAAGGACTTGCTGATGCAGAGAAGGGTGTTTCAGTAATTTTAGAGCCTGGGTATGTCCGCCTTAGCCCAGGGTCTTTCTGGCTGGCAGTTTTTACTGCTTTTTCCCTGTATCACAGAATCATAAAATCATTCTGGTTGGAAGGGACCTCAAGGTCTAGTCTGTCCTATTACTCACAGTTGGGCCCACACTGTGTTCGGACCAAGAACAGAGATTTTACAACCTGTCTGAGCAACCGTTTATTATTCTGGTGAACCTCATTATCCTTGCAGTGATTTTGTCCCCACCTCCTTCAGATCCTCACGTGTTTCATTTTCACATAACTGTTCTCTCTCAGTCACCATCCTCACAGCTCAGTGAAGAAGTAAAAGACCAGAGTCAATTAACCTATTAATGCAGAGTTGAAGTTACCTGGCAATGTTCTTCCAGCATGATGTGTTCACTAAGACTTATATTTCTGAAAAGTGGTACAGGAGATGAGCGATGTATGCTGATTAATTCATGGCTTCTTGCAGCTGTCTGAAAGCACTTACTGTATTAGGTGTAAATGTATTTAAATGGTGGAGGTGCTTTTTGGAGCAGTTAAGCAAAACTGGGTGTATAATGCAGGTCCACTGAAGTACTAGTTGTTACGGAAGAGAAAGGGGGAGGCATTTTTCAGTCCACACATTCATGGTCGGATATAAGAGATATACATGTACCAGGAGACTTCTAATATAAATAACATAACATTGAACCGTCAGTCTTACCTGCAGTAGTTGAGACAAAAAAAGGTCTAGTCCACTGCTGCCTAGTCTCCTAGTCTAGGCCAAATGGGCTTCTGGTCAGTGTTACTAGGAGTTAACATGGAGTTGAAGGGCTTTACTGCATTGTACTTGAAGAAGCTGAAGTTCAGTTTGTTTTTTTAGAAAGGTAAATTACGCTTCAGAAGATTTTACTGTATGTTGGTTTTAGGTACTTTGGTGAAGAGAGTACTCTTTAAGGAGAGAATGGTTATTAACATAGTTTCTTAGGTTCATAGCTGAGACATGGCTAGTCTGAGTAAAATTTGTGCATTCTGCAAGTTAGTAGCAGCTGCAAAGGGGAGGACATACTGCAAATGTGATTTGTGGTTGTGCTGATTTCCAGAGATTAAACAAGAATGCTCTATTTCTTCTTCTCCCTCATTGTCTCTTTAATGTCCTGCTACCATCATTATTTTTCCATCTTGTCCTACAAAGTCAGCATCATATTACAGAGTATTAATACATTAAAAATTCTTGGTTGCCCGGCACACTATCATGGATAATGGGAGTATGAACCATCTCCTGTAATTCTTAGAATAAGCATTTTCAGCTTTTTATAGCCAGAGGGAAGAAACGGGCAACTCTAAGGCCTAAGTCATTCAAATACATTTACACGTGTATGTAAATAATGAAGTTGATTGTCTCTGAAACATATAATTTCAGTTGTTGTTAAGGGTGTGTTTAAGATGACTAGGCCAAATAAAAAGGCTAGGATCAACTTGTATGACTGCACACCACCCCTACATTTTTCTGGAGGAAAGTGTTTCCTTGGTTTTTTAGCCCAGGAGAGAATTGGAGTATGGAGGTAGAGAACTGACCCCTATGCAGCTGGGTACACTTACGTTTTTGCTTTTTTTTCTGGCTTTTGTTTCTCTCTGGCCCATCCAGGTATCCATGCTTCTGGTCTACTTTTTCTCTGCCTTTCTTTCCTCCAGATCCTTTCGTAGACATTATGATTGCTTGTATGCTTTTACAGTATGCTTCCTTGTTTTCAAAAGTTCTCTGGGCCTTACTCATATGAAGTTCTAGGAAAGCAGAGAGACTTAAATGTGCTGAGAATTTAAACCACTGCTTCCTTAATTTCCCCAGCGTCCTGGAATACAATTGGGTGATGAATGGGGAAGCTGACAATCCAGAAAACCTGTCTGTAGGCTGAATTTTGTGCCCAGGAAATGGAGGGCAAGGATTGAAGCACCAGCAGTTACCATCTCAAATGAACCAAATCTCATTGTAATCATGTTAAAATAAATGAGGGAAAGAAATAAAACTGTTGAAAGGGTTAGTATTGCTATAAGGTTCTCACTCATGCAGGGACATAAATATTCTGTAATCTAAAACCATTAGCCAATTAAACTGATCGTTTTGGGTTGCCAAGTATGTGATTAATAAACACTTTAAAAAATGTTATTTCCAGAGATTCTTTTTGGGTTTTGTTGGGGTTGTTTTTGTTTTTGTTTTTTTTGGTGGGAATTTTTTGTTTGTTTGTTTTTTCTCTTTTTAGCTTCCTTGGTTTAAATGCTAACATATGGGAATCATTTATGCATATGTGAATGAAAATGAACCTTAAGGAGAGGCTGCCAACTCAATCAATATTTTGTTCACCCTAAGGTAAAATCTTTGAACAGAATTTACTGAAAGTAGAACAGAAGTTAATGTTTCAGACAAGTTGAATTTTGAAGAAACATCAACAAGAAATTTATTACACAGTTGAATGTGTTCCTTCTCTTTTCCTTCAGAAGTCATCTGTAGAGACTTGGACAACTAGTGATAGATCCTGAAGAAATTTCAGTACCTTGCCTAGGGGGGTGCCTTTATGCCACTCCCTCTATTCTTTGCCCACATTCACCTTCATTTTCCATCCCTACTTTCCTGTTGTCTTGTAGCTTTTGTCTTTCAGTCTCCAGCTCACTGTGTGAGATAGCCACCATATTTTTGTGCTTATGGTGCTTATGTCCGTAACACTGGACACTTAGATCTTACCTTTCTCCAAGTTAGCTCACTCTTT
>NW_009931171.1:6174-13112 GCF_000696875.1 Nestor notabilis
CTAGGCATGCTCTTTCAGGAAAATCTGTCCTTACAGCCTAGTACCTGTTAACGTGAGACATACCTTTAACTTTTCATGTACGTGCTTTTCCAAATTTGATCTCTTGGCATGGCAGTTCCCCTTTCAGGAAGAGATTGTAGTTGTGGCGGACTTTCTCAGTTTAAAAATAATACTAATTTATTTTACCTAGCACCTGAAAACAAAAGCATTTGCACCCCTTGCTCTGCATCACTTAATTTCTGGTCTCCACAGGCAATTTGTTAAAGTGTTCCACCATGCTCGTAATGAAGAATTACTCCCATCCCACTCCCCCCACTCCTCCATGCCCTTTATATCAAGTTCTGACTTTTCTTTGCTTCAACTTCTGACCAGTAAGCCTGTAGGTGCATTTGCCCAGCTTGTCATAGTTGCTCTGAAGGGTGGCCCTGTTCTCTAGAGTACCAGCCAGCCAGTCTAACAAGTTGATGTCACCGCCAGGCTTGCTGAAGATGCGTTCTGTGTTATTGCCCAAGGTGTTAATGAAGAAGTTAAACACTATCAGCCTCAGCATCCCTTCCTGAAGAGTAGCTGTCCTAACTAGTCTCCAGTTTCACTTCGAACTACTGACCACTCCTCTGTGAACCTGATGGTCTGACTGCTGATTCATCCACCTTGTTGTTCACCCACCCACTCTAGTTTTTCTGTAAGGAGACTGAGGGAGACTGTGTAAAAAATGTTCCTGAAGTAAGCAATGATCAGTGCACTCCCCTCATCCACAGAGCCAGTCCTATGTCACTCAGAGCAATCAGTTTGGCCAGTCTTGATTTGCCCTTGGTAAGCCAGTGCTGTCAAGGCCTGAAAGTGCCTTCCATGAGATCTTATTCCATAATTTTTCCAGGAATTGATATGAAGACGTAGCCTATAGCTTTCTGGATCCTCCTCCTTGCCTGACATCCCATTTACATGCATTTTATACTATAGGTGTATGTGTCTAAAAATTTTCGGAAGCACCATGCATGTGTTTGAGTAGGTATCAGACCATTATGAATCCTGCCTCTCAGTGCCACTCTTAGTCTGAGATAGAATGGCAGTGTTTTCAGATGGATTAGCAACAAATAATATTAGAAATTGTCATCTAGTTTCTTAGTTTTGACAGATAAAATATATTTAGTAATACAATCAGAGGAGAAATAATTTTCCTTGTTCTGAGCAATTTTTTTTCCCTCACTTTTTTATTAGTTTAAAAATTATTCTATTGAAGGGACTTTGAACATTAACTGATCACCAGTGATTTATTTTTTGAATAGTGTATAGGACACTGTCTTGCTTGTAGAGTGTAGATATTAAATTAAAAGAGCCTCAAGTGCCAAGAAAATCTGTTTCATTAGATTGCTCATTGCGTATTCTCTGAACTTCAGTATGTAGCAAAAAGCTGGGAATTCAATGCAACTTTTTTTTTTCGGTCTGAATACAGGAGGTGTGACAGCATGGAATGGTATACTGGGACTTGCACCTTCCGCTTAGTGGTCCTGTTCTCTTGATTTTTGGCACCAGAAGTCACTAAATCTAAGTATGGATATTATTAATAAACATTTGCTTTCAAAAATCTTTCGGGGGTTCAGCCAAAGCATTATGAGTCTGTGGAAGCATGTCTGTTGCCATACTAGGTAGTGCCGTTATTGGAAACACTGGAATCCTTTTCCGTGAAGCACTATAAGGTACCGCCACATCCGGGCAATAGGAGTGGTCTGAAAGGAAGTTTACTTTTTGTACAGAGCTGCTTTGCTTCCTGTTTTATCATGTGAATGGATGGTAAAAGATAGAAATCATTTTGGTCAGGCTAAACTATCACTGCATACCTCTGCATCTAATTTTATAGTTTGGGGTTTACAGAAAAGTACTTTTTATTTTCCATCTTGTCTTCAGGAGACTAAACAAACTGAGTTTTTTAATACTCCTTCCATATACTATATTTCTTAAATCTTTTTTTTTTTCTGGCATATTGCCATTCAGTTCACAATTTTTTTGAAGTGAATAGAGAAACTAATAAAAAGTGCTTCAACTCAGACCTTATCAGTGCCAAGTGGAGCGGAAGGGCGTCACATGTCTTTTTCTTCAGATGACATGCAAAGGAAGAGCTATTGATTTTGTCCCAGAGACAGTCTGAGACAAAATAACCAGTTAACTACGCTTTTCCATTATGGAGATTTCACTTCGTAGATATCAGAAGAGCCCTACCTTTCTGTTTACACAGGACTAAGTCCTTTAATTGTCTTTGCTAAAGGCCCTTGAAGTGGAGGTTGTGCTGTCCATTTCTGTGATTATCGCTGTTAACACTTGAACAATATTAAACCTAATGCAATGGTGACCTATACTACTTTGTTTTAGACTTAACTATGGCAGCAGAAGTGTGGGGATTAGTTCTTTCTCCTGCATTCTGTGCATGTCAGCCTTCTCATTCCTTCAGTTCTTCAGCCTTTTTCAGCCTCGGACACATTTGCAAACTGGTTTGTTTGGAAAATTCCTACTGTGGAATGCGCAGAAGAAAAGATGTCAGAGAAAAGAAACATGAGATAGTAACCTGTACAGCAGAGGGTAGTCCGTGTAACATCTGTGCACATCTTGTCATTTGCCCCTTTCTGTCATTATTTCATGTGTTGTGTTTGGCATGGGTGGAACTAAAGTAGTCGCCGGACTCCTTATTGCCTGACTTGCGTGTAGATGGTAGTCCATGCATGTAGTTACGGAGTAGGCACAGACATTGCTGTCAAACTCTCCATTCTTCAGTTGTTCTTTTTCGGCTGACTTTGGAGATCGGTGACGTGTACCTGAAAGGGTATGGACATTCTGTATTCACAGAGGTGTTCTGTGATGTAGCAGTGCCATAAACTGAACCAGAATTCATAGATTTTGTGTAAGTAGAATCCCAAGATACTCAGGTGGAGTTAGTAAATCAGGATCACCTTTTGGTATGTGTGGTCTGTCCAAGTTACTGTGGTTGTCCAATTTACTCTATAACAAAAAATGTAATTTAATACTGATGTACTGAATGGCAGTTAATGGGAGTCAACAAGAAAAAACATAAGCTCTGAATTACTTCTTGGCTTTGTGTGAGAGAAGTTTCACAATGGTTCTTCTGAAGATAGAGAAAAACTGTTGCCTTCACATCCTGCCTTTCTGATGTTCCTGTTACATTCTCTGAGAGGCAAAAGGAAATTCAGTGCCAAAACTAACATAGAAGTTTTTAAGAAGTCTTTAAGCTTTAAAGCTATAAACATACTCTCTTTTCTAATTATATTGTATTACCCTCTATACCATAAGTTAAATTCTATGTTTACATTGCTCTGCCTGAAAAAATGGAATATGCCCTTCAGTATTTGTGGTACAGATGGGAATGCTAGCATACCACATACCTGTTCGCTCTGTAACTGTTGACATGACTGTCTTCTAGCTTCTTACTCAGGTTTGTTACCCTTTGGTTTTATGACCAGGCTTGCATTAGTACCAGTATTTTGTCCTTCATCTCCATCCTTATTGCTGATGTTCTTTTTTTCTATTACTATATGTTTGAGTATCAAAAAATAGTTTAAGCACAGATAGAACTTTATTATTGTCATTTGAAAAATGTTGAGAAAATGTGTCCTGGTTTTGGTTGGGATAGAATAAATTTTCTTCCTAGCTGGCACAGTTTTTTAATTTACTATAGGAATAATGTTGATAACATAGAAGATGTTTTTGTGCTCGCCAAGTAGTGCTTATCCAAAGTCAAGAACTTTTCAGTCTTGTGCTCTGCCAGTGAGGAGGGGCACTAGAAACCTGGAGGGAGCACAACCACAGCAGCTGATGAGAACTAGGCAAAGGGATATTCCGTATCACAGCATGTCGTGCCCAGTATAGAAACTCTGGGAGAGCTGGCTGCAAGGGGCCTGATGGCTGCTTGGGGATGGGCTCGGAATTGGTCAGTGGTGAGCCAGTTACATTGTGTATGACTGCTTTTTCTTGGTGTTTGTTTCTTTGTCTTTTTATCTCCCTTTTCATTATGATTATTACTATATTGTACTTTATTTCAATTATATTGTTCTTAACCTATGGGTTTTACTTTTTTTCCGATTCTCTTCTGCAATTTCCCAGGGTGGGAAGGGGGATGAAGCAAGTGGCTGCATTTAATTTCTCATCTAAGAACTGGTGTTTAAGAGACTTTTTTGACTTTCAGAGGTTCTGTGTCATTATGTGTTTCACATAGATTACCAACATCTCCCAAACTTTGTGTTTTCTGTGCTACAAATGTAAAATTTTGAATGTCAATCACAAATGTAACATTTTGAATATTTGGTCAGACAGAAGGTGATTGTAATGTATATATGTTTTAATTTGTAAAGTAAAAATGGATAGGCTTTGAATATGTTATGGCAGATCACATAACAAGAGTTGGCAATAAACCAGTTGCTGTAGAAAAGATGAAGCAAGAAAGAATTTATTTCCTTAATGGGGCTTTGTGAGGTGATGATGAATTTTAAATAGGAAAATTCTAATAAGAATATTGTAGGAATGAAAGCATCATAATATAAAAGAGAAGTCCTGTCATTAGGCAGTGACAGAGATAGCTGAAGGGGGGTGAGTATTCTGTGGCAAGAAGGCATAATGAAATCAAGTATCAGGAAAGCCAGTGGTGCATCATCATGTTAATATATTGCTAAGTGATACTGTATGTATGTGTATATTTGCACATATTTATTTGAACCTCACCACTAGCATATAAACCTTTAATATATATAATAATACAGTTAATATATTGCTATAAATAAGAAATGTAAATCAGATGGAAAATATATAGTCTGTAATGGTGCATATTGCAATAATTTGGTAAGTAGTACCATAATTTTAATACCAGGCAAAAATACTGCTTATTCTATTCATGTAAGACTTCGATTCAGCATGAACATCCTAACGCATTGATATAAAACAAGTTAGTTTAATTGTTGGGGCAATTGTTGACAGAGATTCATCTCATGGCAACTTTTGTTACCTAAGGCTTAAGAAGGTTTCAAAAGAAAGTAACAGTTTTGTTCCTGTGAAATTTTCCTTCATTCTGCAAATACTTGCTGTACATGTGAAGTTTTGTGGTTTTCAGATTTTTCTAACACTCTCTACTCAATATTTTATTGTTGCTGTTGCTTATAGGAGACTGTTACCATGCCTTTGAATTCTAAGATTCAGTAAGTTGTTTTAAGAATTTCAAGGACAGTTCAGTGTTCATTTTACATTGTAAGTTTTTTATCCAAGCTTGTGTTGGCCAACGCGTTTCAATAGGGGAAATAAAAATGCAATCAACTCCATGTCTAAAATACGTCTGATCGTATAGGAGGTTCCATCTTAAAAGAAATGTTGTTTTATTTGCAGAAAGCCATATTCTTGAGGATGTAAACAAGTGTATCATTGCACTGAGAGAGCAAAACGCAGACAATTTAGATCGTGCAGCAGGTGCAATCCGAGGACGTGCTTCAAGAGTAGCTCATATTGTTTCGGGTGAGATGGACAATTACGAACCAGGGGCTTACACTGAAGAAGTGATGTCAAATGTTCAGTATCTGACCAAGAGTGGTAAGTCTGATTTCTAAAATGTATTCTTGGTTTCTTCATGATACAAACTTCACTTTAAATACTTATTTAATTTAATTCTACATTTGAAGAGAATCCTGTGAATCTCTAATGCAGTAATGATTCACTATATGAGCTATGAGCTCTGATCTCCTTTCAGCATGCTATCCAATTATGATGATATCAAGCAGTTCAAAACTAATTTGTATGATTAATTTTAAGATGCACACCAGGATACAATTGGTCCTCCTGGCCACAAGGTCACACTGCCTGCTCATAGTCAACCAACCATCTACCAGTACTCCCAGGTCCTCAGCAGAACTGCTCTCCAGTAGGTGAACCCCAGCTTACTGGAGTTCTTACGTAGATGCAAGTAACATATTTGGTGGCGTGTAACTGGTGAGGCAGCAGCTTTCCACTTAGTTTTACTGACCTCACCACATCTGTTGTAAGCAGATCAAAGGCAAACTCAGAGAAAGAGAAGCAGATTCATGATTTGTGGGTACTACCATTTTAAGGATAGTTGAACAGTGGTTAAACATTCCCAAGTATCTTCAGTTTTGCTAAGCAAATTTGGAACTTCATAAAATCAGAAATAATGTCCATTTACTTTTTGATAATATTCAAAAAGAAGTTATCCTGTATTGGAATATTCCTGTACTGTAGCAGGGTGTAACAGCACTCTTCTATAAATGGTTTCTGTGGTCCACCACAGTTGTTTATAGAAATCAATCTTTGGCCTTTCATGTAGTATATTTCACATTAAAATATGTGGAGCTCCCAGCACTTCCATGTTTTCATTGGTTGCAAGTCAAATAGTTGGGCAGTTAAATAATTGTTACTAGGAATTTTTCTGGCAATTCTGAACATCTCTGGAGTATAGGATTTAGCTTTATGAACTCAGAAGTCTAAATCCTAGCTCTTCCAGTCTAAACAAATTTCTAGTACCTTACATTTGACATTTACTTTATTTTACTGCAAGAAAAGACACGAGTTTTGTTTGAGCTTTTTCTTAATCACTTCAAATAACATCCAGGACAGAACTGTCTTCATGTGAGCAGGAGTGAACTGATGTTGCAGTAAATTGGCAGAAGGGACAGAATAGTGAGAAGCGTTTGAAATAGACTTGCCTGTTTTTATCTTCTTCTCTGATATTTTGATGAGAAAAATCTAAGAACTTTCAACATGACATTCTTTTTTTCATAACTTCTGAAAGTCCTGTGACAAGTACCAAGAGAATTAGCAGTTACAGGAAAGCATGGTTTTGATACCCATGTAAAAGCTGAGTCCTTATTTCCTGAAACTGGCAGTGTTTAAACACTGTTTTGCCGAGGTGAGCATCTCCAGAGAGGAGCCTTCAC
>NW_009931172.1:0-3054 GCF_000696875.1 Nestor notabilis
GCTGGGCTGGAAGCGTTGGAGGGATCGCTTGTGCGACAGGAACCGGCGCTTCCGGACTCGCCGGGAAAGGCTGTTGCGCATGTGGGGAGTTTGTGTGGGCATAGGGGAGGCTGGACAGGAGCGAGAAAGAGAAAGTAATTGAAGGCGGCTAAAGTAGCTGACTGCGTCAGGCTCGGGGAGCGTCCTGAGCCGGGAATAGCTGGAGGCTTGGAGAGACGTGATTGCCCTGCTTTTGGTTTTCCCTTGATGGTCCCATATAGCTGAGACTGGAGGTGGAAATAGATGGATCCGTGCTCCAGCTAATAGTGCAACTGTTGTAGTCTGCATGTAATAGGTTTGCTAGTGTAGTAGATTCGTCTGTACTGGTGCCATGGTTTAAGCCCAGCCAGCAGCTAAGTACCACTGAGCCACTCGCTCACCTTCCCCCCACCAGTGGGATGGGATGGAGACATGGGGGGAACAAAAGGTAAAACCCCATGGGTTGAGATGAGAACAGTTTAATAATTTAAGGTAAAATAATAACGATAATAAAATTAAATGGAGATGAACTAATAAACCCTACACTTCCCCCTCAAAAATCCAAACAAGTGATGCACAATACAATTGTTCCCCACCCTCTGACCTATAACCCAGCCCAACCTGAGCAGCAGTTGACAATGTTTCCTGCTGCATTTTATCACTCTAAATTTTATTAGACATAGTTTCTTCCACAGAATATCCTTTAATAGTAATTGAGGTAGTCATTTAAGTAGTTTGCATATCTGAGTCATTAGGTTCTCATAGTATATTAGAAGTTTCTGAATGTCCTCTAAGACTTCTGTCATCTTCAGATACTAATTTTCTAATTCTAGTTAACATTAAAAATCTTGCTAAAGCAAAGGACTGATTACTTTCCCTAACTGTTGAATACACTTGCATTGAAACATTACTCAATCATGTGTAAAGTAAGGTGCTGACTTTTCTGTTACAGATCAAACAAACAGTGAGAGACACCAGGTGGTGCCGAAGACCAGCTAGAACAGAAAGTGAAACGACTGCAAGAAGTGTTCAGAAAGAGCGAGAAGCAAAGAACTGCAAGATACTCAGTTTCTGATTTGAGTAAATTAGGAGCAAAGTACATTAACGTCAGCAGTATGGCACAGTTAGGAACAAAACTATTTTCAGAGGTAAAGAATAGTACAAAAACATACCATGAATGAGCAATAATCTCTGGTTTTGTCATCTAGCTTTAAGATTCTGATACGTGCTTAAAACAAGCAACAGCTACAGAGCGAAAGTGCTGTGTGAATATGTGTAGTTGAACTGGGAGGATATGTACATCTGTTTTTATTTAGCAATGCACAAGGCAAATAAAATATTAGACTTCTTAAATATAACATAGGGAGTTAAGTGAAGCATTCAGCCAAAATGAGCTTAGCCAAATATCATCCATAGTTCAGTGTTTTTGTGGTGCTGGGGTTGACTGGGCTGTGTTGAGGAAGTCCGTGGGTCAGCAGAGCACCTTCACCACATTCAGGGGCTTTTCCTAAGTTGTGACACTTGGGTCTGTGTGCCACATACCATCTTGGTCCACATCAGCTACCAAAAATTATGACAGTCTGAAGCCGGTTGTTGAATGAGAAAGGAGGAAGCAGGTAGTTGCTTGGGGTTTTTTCTCCAACAAAACAGTGACACAGGTTCTGTGGAGCAAGATGAGTGGTGTTCTGTTGATCAGTTGATGGTGACATTGGAATGGTGGTTATCATCTGGATTTTAAGAGTGAATATGCCATAAATATGACATTAAGAGGTGGAATACAGGACAGAGAATACATAAGCAGGGAATAATCCCTGTTGCTGTCTTCATTGTTCAGTGTATTCCTTAGGGAATTTTACATGGGGAAAATTCAATCACCCAAAAGACTAGCATTCTCCAGATTATTCCAGAAAACAGAGTATTCACATGTTTGAGAATGTGCTGCTGCATTGCCTCCCACAGATAAAACACAGATTTCAAGCGACTCTGTTTACACTTAACTTGCTCTGGTGCTTTGTTATGTGTCCTTATGGTCTGGAAAACTGCTTATTTACAGCTGATGTTACATGTTGTGTATAAAGAGTTTACACTGGACTTTGCCACGTTAGACGTTTTGAAGCAGTTTACACAGGCATAGGATGATGTTTGCGTGTAACATCAAACAGCCTTTGTGAACAGGCATGCTTTCCTGCCTGACTTTGTAACATTAATAGTTAAGATGATTTTCCTGATGTAGCAGCAGAGGGCACCGGAGTCTTCATGTTACCTTCACAAGCCGACGTAGCTGTGTTTGAGCAGGGAACTCGTAGGTGGCCGTAGTGCTGTTTCAAGGATTGCTTTAAGAAAGCAACTGTTTAGCAGTCGATGATACAAAGTTTCCTCTTTTCTGTGTATCAATTCTCTTTTATCTAGAGGCATTCAGGTGCCTGTATCCTTGCTCTGGTTTCTGCTCTCAGATTTAAATCCTTTTCCTGGCAGTGCAGACACTACAATCAAGAAGTCATTTTCCCAGGATGTGTTTAATCTTCTGTGCCATGGGTACATTGACTTCTTTGGTTTCAGCTCAGGCACATTGTTTCAGGTAGTGGAGAGCTGTATTTGTGTTCTCCCTTGACTTAAACCCATAAAAAAATACCACACACTAACTCCCCCCTCCCCCCCATGCACACTTGAACACTTTTTCCTAATTACAAACTGAACATTTGCTCGAATTATTGCTGATTAATAATTTTACACATTTAATGTCGTATATTTATATTGTAAGTAGCTAGATAATTTAAGTTACTTGTTCTATGCAAAGTGGATAAATTACATCTTTTGCCTGAAGGAAGAACACGTGGTGCTGCCCTCTTCTATACTGAAATAGGACAGCAACGCTATTACTATTCTGTTTAGTATAACATTATTTTCCATGTGTTCATAAAGTAATAATGAACGTAAAGAGAAAATAAAAACATCCCTTGGGATGTTCTATGAAACAGACATTTCTGACTCTTATTTGGTAAAGACATTTTCTTAAAAAAAAAAAAAAAAAAAAAA
>NW_009931173.1:0-2388 GCF_000696875.1 Nestor notabilis
AGAGAGGAGAGGAAAAAAAAGCGCCTCATTCCTTCTTCCACCGCCATACTGTATTTTATAGTAACTCTCATTTTTATTCCTCCCTTTTACTCCCTCTCGGTGAGTACCTTTCTGCTGACATTCTTGTTCTTCTTTTTTTGTCCTGTTTTATTTTTTCTCCTTTTATTTTTTCCCTTTTTTTTTTCTTTTTTTTCTTCCTCTTTGATTATTGTTTAAATGGATTTGATCTTTTGCTGATGACAAGTTTTTTTGTGTTTTTTGTTTTTTGTTTTTTTGTTTTTTTGCTAGCATGCGATGGTTACTAAACTGTGAGCAAAAGGTGCTGCTGGGGCCGGGAGTCACTGGGAATGAAAAATGATAACATTAATAATACAGACTTGCCAGTCCAGCAACAACTGATATACATTTAGTAGCTATATATCTATATATGCAACTGGTTTTGTTGTGGCACATAAAAGCGATGTGAAATATTATGCTTATTTTTTAAAGATAAGAGGAAAGGCATGTTTCTAACTCTTTTTGCAGAGCATTTTCTCTGGTGTTGTTTTATTTTTATTTTTGGGTGATTTTTAAGGGTTTTTTTTTTTTTTCCGTAAAGAGATGGGAATTGCAAGTGCATTTTACAGCAGTGTTTACAGAGAGTTTGTAATCTTGCAATACTGGTAGAAGCCACAGTGCAAGATATTAATTTTATTATTTTTGTTATTGCTTTTTATTGACACTCAGTGCAATCAGCAGGGTGGTGGTTTTTTTTTTCCCTTCTTCAGTTTTTTATGCCAGTTTATAATGTGAAACTTTTCTTGCAGTGTGTTACAGTTATCATTTTTAAATACTTTTTTTTTCCTCCTTAAAGATAACAAAGCAAAACAGAAAGCCAAAGAGATGATCCTTACTTTTGCACATTTTGCACCTTGACTTTTTTATTCTTTTGCCAGCAGTATTTTATGATGGTTATTATTATCATGATGATGATAGATATATACATATATACAAATAAATACATTTTCAAATGATGGCAGTGGAAGGTTTTCCTGGAGAATGAAGTGCGGTTTGGTTTCCTTGTCAACGGAAGATGAAGTGAACAACTGAACATCTCCCCAGTGCAGGTACTTCATCTCCTTGTAGGCGTTACCACGCTGTGTAAATTACGTTGTGGGGTTTTTTTTTTGTTTTGTTTTGTTTTTTTTCTTTTTTAAAGAAATCTCTTTCCACCCCTAAGTAAAGGTTTCTGTGCAATACACATGAGGACTGAACTAAATATCTCTGCCTTATGATTGCTTGGATGTGTATAAGATGTTGCACTAATTGAGCCTAGGTCAGTTAAGCTTGAAGAGAGGTGTTTTATGTGCTTTGCTGTAGAGAGGGGAATAGGGGGGCAAACACCCCCCTTTCCTTTTTTTTTTTTTTTTTTAAATAAATCAAAACCCCTAAAATAAAACCATAAACAGAAACTGGATGAAGCCTTAAGATCCTTGTTAGGAGTACATTGGAATACTTACAGGACTTCAGACAAAAACAAACCCCCTGGCCCTGTGTTATGGTGACTTGTGTGTTTGTATGTGCATCTGTTTAAAAATTATCCATTAGAAAATAGCTGTGACAGAAGCAGCAAAGGAGGCTCCCTCAGAGAGAGTTGGCTCACTGCCACATGAGGCATATTTCTTAGCCCTAAGGGCAGCAAACCCCTTATATCCCACTTCTGCTCCTCATATTAAAAAGGCATAAACAAGGCAGCAGGTTGCCTCTTCCGAATTTAATTCATTGGGATGGAGATTAATCAGAAGCAGATATTTGCTTGAAGGTGTTTCGTTTTGTTGTGATGATCATTAATGCTGCTGGCGACAGAGAATGTTACTTTCTGTGACAGTCACTGAGAGTTCAGGATTGGAGAGGAAACTCTTACTTTTCAGTGAAAGCAGTTAAGTGCTTAACAGAGGCTGCCTCTGATGTAGAGACAGTATAAGTTCTCTACAATACAATCTCGAGAGATTTTTCCAGATGACAGGGGTTCTTGGTGATGGTTCTTTTTTCTTTTTCTTTTTTTTTTTTTTCCCAGAAAGTGATATAGTGCAATATTATGCTAAAGTTGAAGTGCTGAATGCTTGGATCTGCAGTGTTCTCTGTTGTTCACTTCATTATGATGGGATTACTTAATGTATTTTGTGTAAGCTTTTAGGGATCTATAACTATAAAGATATACTGTGTATTCAGATATAGAATCTATGTTGCAGGTGGTATGGTTCTTTTCTCACTGTGGTATAAGAAAAAAAAATCAGGACTACGAATGGTTCAGAAGTTTGAGGCTTTTAACACTTATATTTTATATACATTCTTGTAACTTAACAGCTTCCTTTAAAGTAGAAAGTGTGTATAACAAGTCCTCGGCAT
>NW_009931173.1:2401-10113 GCF_000696875.1 Nestor notabilis
CGGCATTCTCTGGTGCAATTAGTCTTGTTGAAAAACAAATAAATTCATTTCTTTTTGTAGAAACAGATCTATTAGATATTTACAGAGACGTTTTCCAGCTTAAATATAATAAAAAGTATGTAGCACATATTTATGCATGGCTTCTGCTCTGACTGATGAAATACTTTTGGCAGTATATTGGGGTCAATAATCCGTGTATCTAAAAACAACTGTCTAGGTATTTGCATGGTAGATTATGACGACTTCTCCAAAATGGTTATGATTTTTTAGGTCAATACTCCTCGTTTTAAGAAGACTCAGCCTGCTTATTTTTTCATGATTTAATTTGAAAGCAAGCCATTAAAATACAGGAGTGATTGCAACTTTATCCTCCATCCCTCTTTTTATTTCCATCCCTCCTTATTTTTTAATTATTTTTTTTAAATTATGTGGAACTGCCAGTAAGCAAAATATTTTTTATTTTGCTGAAGCACTCAAATAAAGCAACTAAGCTAGCAGTTTCCAAAACGATGTTCCTTTCGTCCTTTTAATATTGCAGGTGTGTTGTGTGAGTAATTTTGTACAGATAGCTGCTGACTGAAGATCTAATCCTGCTCACCTAGTATTATCTTGAAGTCTGAGAAAGAGCATTCTTAAAACTTTCTATGGTCAGCACCCAGATTTCATCTACAAAGCACCTGTTGTCTGAGTTGCATGGTAATTTATATATTTACATACATTTAATTTGCAGCAGTCTGAGGTTGCATGATATGTCAAACAGCATAGGGACTTCAAAACAGGAATAAAGGAGCTAAGTTTGAAAGAGGCTACTTCTACCTCTTGCAGTATGTGGGCACAGTAGGATTTGGGGTGGTGCAATTGGTTCCAGCTTGATGTTTCCATAGTTATGCTATGACTAATGCTGTTGAAAGCATGTTTAGAAAGCTACAGTTAAGGTAAGAGACAATTGTCCTTTTGTACTTTTGAGACGAATATAAATTTTGTCTAAGAATTGCAGCTTTGTTTCTACAAATGATGACATAATTACTTTTCTTATGTTTAGTATGAGATGTACTTGTGCTGCCCTAACTCCTGAAAGTGATGAATGTCCAGGCTAAAAAAGAGATGTCCATGACATCTCTTTTTCTTTACATCTGTTTTGGTATTCAGGACAGCTTAAGTATTTAAGATACCGTTAATAAAGGTTTGTAAACTAAATCTTTGGAAAATTTTGGGTTTTTTTAATTTTCTTCTTCCATAACTATTATTAGTAGCACTTACTAGCAAATAAAAATGAACAGGTGAACAGAAGTTACTAACTGTGTAGTGTCCAGAGCACTGACTCATAAATACATGGGTTTAGCCACAGTAGTGGCCTGAATTGGCAACAGGAGCATTATCTTCTGATAATTTTTCTACATAGGAGGTGGGACTAGAGAGGCCTGTGGAGTCATCAGCTCTGTTTTACTGTGATGTTAGGCTGGTCTTACTTTGTTCAGACTCAGCAAGCTCCAGTTTAAATTTAGCTGGGGCATCACTCCCACTGCACCTCTTCAAAAGCTGGGCAGAGCCTCACTCTTCAGGCTGTTAGAAAGATCGTTCCTGTCCTAAATTTATTCTGACAGTTTATGCTCCTTTATTTTTGTGACAGTGCTGTCCAGAAACAGTAAGGTTCCTTCTCCACATCTCTGCTCATCCTCAGAGTATATTTCTAAAGAGCAATCACAGCCCATTTTCGCTCACGTTTGCTGGGCTTACTAGTGAGAGGTTCTTGGTTAGTGTGGGCAGCACTGAGAAGGGATGCTGAGATTGACGGACCAAAGTCATGCTGCAGCAGAAGCAGGGCAGCTGTATTCCAGACGATTGCCCAAGCTGGTCTGTTCTGCTTTCAGCTGCAAACATGGCAGTCCAGTCTCTGGCTTTCACATCAGCCTCAATGTTTCCAGCTGGAGCTGAACTTGTGGACGTGCCTTCTGGTGAAACAGGCTTTATGCCGTGAGGACCTTCCCTTTGCTCTGCCTAATCAGTCTGAATTTCTCTTGCTAGAATGTAACAGCAAAGGACCTTCAGGAATTTCTGCTGATACACTTTGACTCCCAAGAATCTTATGCTTACTATTCTAGTATTTTGTATTCATACCAGCCAGGGGAACCTGCATGGGCTTGAGCCAGTGCTGTATCAGGGACTGTCTTCCCTCGGGAATAAATTGTGAAAGTTGGCTACAATGCTTTTAAAAATATATTTTCTGTATTAATTTCTTCCCAGGTTGTTTATCTTTGTTCTGTAGTCTTCTAAAGCGTTATTCTAAAAGCAGATTATTTCTCTTTTACAGTGTTTTGTTTTGGTTTTGTTGATATTTGCGTTTTTTTTTCTCTCCCCCCCCCCCTTTTTCCCCGCATTGTGGGTTTCAAAGATAAAAAGATAAAAAAGCTTAATAGTGTTTGAAGTGGATGGTAAAGACTTAAAGACTGATAGGTTGCCCTCAGATTATTAACTTCCCTTGGTGTTCTTACAGGAAGCAGTGCTCTGTCAAATTCTGGAGCTGAATCCTTCATGTTTTAAGTACTTACAGAATTTCTGAACAGCAGGCTAAAGATGACTGTTTCCTCATGAAAATTATTAAATCTGTGACACTGTCTACATAGTCATCCAGTGTGTAGGTTCCTTAAACTCAGATCCAGACTGACAGAAGAAAACAAAATGCTAATTCTAAATGGTATGAAGGTTACAATAAAACATTTTCACCTTTGTTAATGTACCAATATTGTTTAATGATCTTTGAACAATTACCAGAGTAAAATGGCTTGAAAATTATCGTTTTGCATGTTCACACATTAGAATAATTAGTACTATTTTTTTTTTATCTTTACTCTTTCCTATTTCAAAATGACACTTTAATCTTTATAATGTATTTAATACTTCAAAAGCATTTATACTGTGGTTTTGGAAGTATTTTCTGAGAAAGTTTATTTTTGCACAATGATTTTCCCATCTCAATCATCTACCGACAATTAAAACAAGTAATCAAGTAGGTATTCAAATTACTAAGTAAATCTCAGGTTGCTTAGTATGAATACAATTAATTAATTTTTATCATTGTGATATTCTGGGATATAAAGGTAGGTAGACAGATAGAATCATATAGATAGATATTTTTAGATAAATTTTTAGCATGACAGGGAATTAACAGAAATCTTGTATTATTTAATTATCCTTTAGGGCTTAACCAGTGCTTTTATTTAAGAACAAATAATTTAACTTTCTCTGTGTAGTAAATTTATGCACACGGATCATATCTACTACTGCTTGACAGAAGCTGCAGAATTAAATTGCCTCTGTGGTACTCCTTCATGTGCCTCCCCATCATCCAGTGCAGCCTCCTTGTGTGTCAGCTGGCCTGCCAGGATGTCAGGGCTCAACCATTCTGCAGTTGCATTTCAGTCTCAGGAACAAAGCTTTTTGCTCTGGTGTAATTTCTTCATGGTTATGGTAGTAAACATAATAATTTCTACTCAACTTGGCTGGTAGAGGTTTGAGGAAGCAGAGGTGGGTTTCATATGAGTGATAACCAACAGCGGGTATGAACATGGTGGAATATGAATGACGGTCCCCAGGCTTTTTATTTTTCCTTTGCACACTCATGAGTTTTTCTCCTAAAATACCCAAAGTTCTGATTAAATTTGGGTTATATTGATGGCCCTTCCCAGGTGGTCTTTTCCTGATGTCAGTGGTTATTGCCTCTACCAACATGAAGTTTCTGAGCAAACAGGTCAGTATGGAGCTCTAAAAACAGCTGAGACTTTGCAAGGGCAATTCTGTGGTCCTCTGAGAACTGCTATTAGTCCTTTGGACAGCCAGAGCTTACAAAAGGCAGTACAGGGCATTCTTATTATTTAAAGAACAAGAAATAATGAAGGATCCAATGATAAGTATTGGACCTTGCTAATTATTAAATAATTTGGAAAAAGTCGGGTCCCAGTCTTCCAGCTGTGCCCCATACAAACTGTATTTCAGCCTGCTCAGTCATGTCAGTTGCTTTCATCAAGATCTCCCTTGAGTCAGGCATGTGCTTTGTGTTGTGCAGGGTCGAGAAAAAGGGGCTATCTGACATGAATCAAATATTAATGGGATTCTTCACCTGACTTAAGCAAAGCTAAATTTGTTCTGTAGAAAAACATTGCACAAGCACAGCTCATTCAGTAAAGAGTCAGCTTGCTGAGAATTTTACATAAAGGCTGAACAGCATCTGTGCCAAATAGATGCAAGACACATCTTGTTAAATAGCAGTAACTTTACGATTTGGAAGATTTACAGCATATGTATAGCTTGCATGCAGAATTTTTAGGCTGACTTAAGAATTGTACAGTCTCAAAGAATTAGATTTGCGTGGTGTTGAGAATGCTGGTCCTTCTTTCTGTTCAGTTGTGTTATAACACTGTTCAGAAATACTAAAATGTTTGCACTGTCCTAGTCATCCTCTTTATTAGAGCAGTATGAATAAATAAAATGCAAAAAAAAAAAAAATGCATGAATGTAACAAAGATAGTTTTGTGCATTTTTGCACACCAGGTCTGCAAGGGTTACTGAATGCTAACAGCCCTTCTTGTGAGTAGAGAGAGTTGTAGTAACTCCCTGCCTTTTTACAAGGAAACACTGTGATTTTAATAATTGCAGCATCATGCTTCTGTGCTTGATCTGTAATACAGAGTTACTTTTTATAAAAGAAAAGGAATTCTACCTAGTTACTATATTTTATCAAAAGATCCTTCACCCAACAGATACAAGGACAGAAGTTGTAGAACACTCAAAAATGTGCTGTGCAAACTGTCATGCACTGTCTATGAAATAGGCACCTTGAAGCTGTAATTAAAACAAAACTTCCTGTTTGGGTACCTGTAAAAGGGATTAATTATACTGTATTTTAAGTATCAAAAATATCAGTGCTATTATCTCATTTCTCATTTTGTATTTGCCACTGATTTCACAGTGCAATGTTGCAAAGTAGGTCAGTTTTCTGATGGTCTCTCTACTGCATAAATTCACGTACACTTCCCTCCCCCCCCCCGAAACTGCAGAGGAAGACGGATGTAATTATGTTTTCTTCCTGAATATACAACTTCCAGTTAAATGGGAGTTCTGTAAATGGGACAACTGCAAGATTGGCTCTGAAGAGATTAACATCTTCTAGTTGATCACTTGTAAGTTGTAGACAATTAGTGTACATTATGCACAATAAAAAGACAAACTACATTTAAGTTTTGATGTTATGTCACTTTTGCTTTAGGCGAATAGTTCATCAGGACACTGATGCTATTTTTATTGTTTATATTTTATGAGAAAAGCATACTGTGTTACCATGCATCAGCATGTGCCCTGCTCTGGTAGGTGATGTAGAAACAGAAGGTGCAGAATTAAACCCTGGTCCTATGAAAATCAGCAATACATCTCCTGGTCAAAATTTCATGCCAAAACATTTCTTTCTGTAGATTTTTGATAAAGTGATTCACACAAAAGGCTCAATTTATCTCACTTAACCTTACTGTTTAAGAAATAGGTTTTCAGAGCTAAGCTAGTCATCATTTCAGCCATCTAAAAGTTAGTCATTGAAGTCTAACACAGTTGCTCAAGGCTTTGTAGTCAATAGAGATATATAGGCACCTCCAGAAAATTATGAATTATATCCCAAGAGAGGCATCTATGGATAGCTGAGATGAACAAACTTTCTAAAATGCCTCTCTTTCTTTACTGATGAAAGAGAACCTAAATGGGACATTTAAACTAGATTCCTAACTTTGTGATAGATTAACTTAGAGGAGATAAATCTTCCTGACCATCACCAGCACCTCATCTGTTGAAATACTAATTTCTTAATGAAATATTTGGTTGAAAACTTACTTTGGGGCCACTAGAATCTTCATGGCTTTAAGTTTTTACTTGAATTTCTTTTCAAATTCTGCAGTAATTTTTTAATAGAAATGTGAATGTCTTTCTAAACACTGAATTGATTCTGAACTATGACAAAATTCTCAAAGATTTCATACCTTTTTTCCATTGCTTCACCCAGTTTTTTGACTGTTTATAATGTAATTCTACAACCCCTTGTTTCACTGAGTTCTCCTTACAGACTCCTATTCTAAAATCCATGGGTTTGAGCTGTTTGTGAACTAGGTCATCCAGTCAACATAAGTTAAATATTTAGCTGTTGATGGCATCCTGCTAGTATCATCATGTACATGCTTGTTATAAAGGATTCCAGTAAAACCTCTATTTTTTACTACCCATATAGATTTTATTTTTCCTTGTCTCCAATAATTTTCTAGAGAAGACTGCAATTTTATAAGCCCAAGTGTTAACCTTTGTATAAATGAGCGCGTAAGAAAAAGTTTGTTTCAGTGACTTGCTTTAGAATTGTCCCAAGGCGTTGTGAATAGCAGGATGCAAAAGCACTGGCTAATTTGTGCCACTGCCCAGTATGATGACATTCTTTTTCTCCACATATTAGGAATTTCTTTCAGTGTGTGTTTTGACTTTCTGTAAGATTTTGTACAGGTACTGAAATATGTGAATGCAGAGTACATGTTTCCACCATAGGGTTTGTTTTATTCTCAGAGTGGCATTCTCTGATTGCTGGTACAAATGTCATTAAAGTGCTCTCACAGGCTGTGTTTTTCACTGACAGCATAGTATGTGTTGTGGTTTAAGCCCAGCTGGTAACTCGGAACCACGCAGCCGCTCCCTCACTCCTGTCCTTCCTACCCCAGTCCAGAAGGGATGGGGAGGAGAATTTAAAGAATGTAACTCCCATGGGTTGAGATAACAGCAGTCCAGTAACTAAGGTATAAAACAAAACCACTACTGGTACCACCAATAATAATAATGATAAGGGAAGTAACAAGGGGAGAGCATGCAATTGCTCACCACCCACTGACTGATACTCAGCCCAACCCGAGCAGTGATCTGGGCCTTCCGGGTAACTCCCCCCAGTTTATATACTGGGCATGACGTGCTGTGGTATGGAATAGCCCTTTGGCCAGTTTGGGTCAGGTGTCCTGTCTCCGCTTCCTCCCGGCTTCCCCTCCTCCCTGGCAGAGCATGAGACTGAGAAAGTCCTTGGTCAGAGTAATCATTACTTAGGAACAACTAAAAACGTTGGTGTTATCGGCGTTGTTCCCAGGCTGAAAGTCAAAACCACAGCACTGCATCAGCTACTAAGAAGGAGAAAAATGACTGCTATAGGTGAGCCCAGGGCAGTATCCACCCCTTATTCCATAGCATACACGTCATGGTCTGATCCATCATTTTTCAATATACCATCGCTTTTGTCTCATATATACATATACACACCCACACCAAAAGAGAGACATATCATTCCTTAGTCCATGGACCAATCCCTATAAAGTTGCTGAATTCATCCAGTCCATGATGTCAGGCTCCATCTCTTGTAACAGTCTTTCAGGGCAGGAGGGACGGTCTGTAGTGTTGGGTTGTTGCCTGCTGATGACGCCGCTGAACTCGTCTGGTCACTGCTGAGCTCATCTGGTTTTGTCCAAATTCATTCTTTGTCAGGGTAATGATGGGAGGGAAGTCAGGGTTGGTTGCTGGTGACCTCAAGACATCTAGCTGGTGGGCTATAAAAGTGTTCTACAGCAGGCAAGAGCATACAGTTGAGTTCATTGGCTGTTTTCCCCCCAGAATGAAATCTCCTTGAGGTACACATCGGACTTCCCCACCTT
>NW_009931174.1:0-1674 GCF_000696875.1 Nestor notabilis
GGTGATGGGAGGTTTTGGGTCGTTGCTTTGGCCTGGTCTGATTTCTGTGGCTGAACCTTATGGGTGATGCAGGTGGTGGCATCTCATGGCATGTGGTCCTTTGGGACCTGCATCTCCCCGGGGCGCAGCAGCACCCAGGGGTGCTTGTTTCCACTGGGAAAATCTGGATCAAAGGGATTTCTCTACAGGATTTCTCTTTGTGCTCCAACACACTCCCCCCCCCAGCACCCAAAATAAGAGATAAACCCAAACCTCCTGTTGCTGCTTCCTCAAAGCACCTTCAGTGTGTGCTTCAGCTCAGAACCTCCCCCCCTCCATGTGCCAGAGGGGAGACTGAGATGAGCTCTGAGGCAGAAGCTCTTCCCTGGGAGGGTGCTGAGGCGCTGGCACAGGGTGCCCAGAGGAGCTGTGGCTGCCCCATCCCTGGCAGTGTTCCAGGCCAGGTTGGACACAGGGGCTTGGAGCAACCTGCTCTAGTGGAAGGTGTCCCTGCCCGGGGCAGGGGTTGGAGCTGGAGGAGCTTTAAGGTCCCTTCAGCACAAACCAGGCTGGGGTTCTGTGATTCTATGAATCTCTGAAGGGCTGATTAGAGCAGCCCCACGTTACCTCCTCCCGAGTCATCTCTGAACTCGAGCCGGATGAGGAGCAAACCCTGCCGGTAAGGGTGAGCTGTTTTCAGGTCAGATCATCCTGAAACACATCAGAATCATGCTCCTGGCCATGCTGAACTCACGCCAGACAGAAACTGAGTGTGAAAACCCCAGGAGGGGACACAGGAGGGTGACAGCCACCACCCTGCAGTGGCACAGAGGGAAAGGGTCCCTTAGCTGGGCAGGGAAAGGGCTTGGAGTGGGGTGAGCATCTCGGGTGCTTGCCAGAGCTGTTCCCTGGGGAATGGGGACAGTTTCCATCACACGCGCAGCATCCATCCTTTCCCACGAGGTCTGCAGGGAGTTCATGGGTTCTTTCAGCCCATCTGATGGGGATGGGGGAAAGCCAGAGTGCTTCCCAGCGGACAGGCTGGGACAGCATCCCGGTGCCTGAGAGCCTGGGGATGCATGGCCTGCCCCACAGAGCATGGAGGGGCCACTCATCAGAGCCTCCCACCACCCCTGGGACAGGATTTGGTGCCTGCATCTCATCCCATTCACATGGGTTTGGCTGCAAGCCCTGGGAAACGAGACCTTTCCCAGCAAAGGCCCTTCCTGATGAGGGTATCCGGTCACTTCGGGAGAAGCGGGAATGGCTGTTGGCCATGGGAAAATCTCCCTTCCCGTGTCTCCGTGGGGCTGACGGGGCTGTATAAACCCAACAGCACATCCCAGGCTGCAGCTGCAGCGAGGAGAGGCCAGGTAGGACGCTGGATGGACCTGATACGATCCGAGAGGTGCAGGGGTTCCGTGCTGGCGTCGGGAAGTGGTGTGGAGGGGTGTGACAGGGGGGATAGACCCGGGAAGTGGGTCTGTGCTGAGAGGGGATGCTGGTACCCGGCCAGGAGGGGGAAGTGAGACTCTGCACTTGAAGGGGCTACAATCTGCCCTGGTTGGTGGGCTTTTTGTCTGCACTAAGGACATGTGCTCTCCTTAAACCAGTGTGGGCAATCGAACCTATAGATTACTAGTATCTAATATATAGCATCTATATGTTGGAAGGGACCTTAAAGCTCCCCCAGCT
>NW_009931175.1:0-18611 GCF_000696875.1 Nestor notabilis
GCTGGGTCGTGGTGATTTTCTGAGGCCGTGGAGTGTCGTGACTCAGTTGTGTTAATGCGGTATTTCCTTGCGTTACCTGTCATGTGGGGGTTCTCTAGGGCAGGATGTTAGCTGGGAAGCGCGGCATTTAACGATTCAACCGGTGAAGGAGCTTCTATTACAATAGAAATGTAATAAAAGAGGATGTGTGTGGAGGCTGAGACTTTGCATGTAGCAGGACAGTAAGAACAGTCTTACAGCATGAGCGTTAAAGGAGCAGGATAGTCAGCAGGTGGTTTCAGATGAAGTGGGTAGGACCAAATGCTTATAGTCAGTCTTTATTAAGTATTCTTGGCTCTTTCTGAATAGCTACGTGATCATTCTCCTTGTTCTCTTCAAATGAGTAGAGATTCTCAATCAAAAATGAACAAACAGTAGTGGTGATTAACACATTGTGGCATTAAATAAGCAAAAGCATAACTCCAGCTGTAGAAGCAACAGATAGCAAGATCACAGAATCACAGACTGGTTTGGGTTGAAAGGGACCTTAAAGATCATCTAGTTCCAATCCCCTGCCATGGGCAGGGGCACCTTCCACTAAACTAGGTTGCTCAAAGCCCTGTCCAGCCTGGCTTTGAACACTGCCAGGGATGGAGCAGCCACAGCTTCTCTGGGCAACTTGTGCCAGTGCCTCATCAGCCTCATAGTGAAGATGTTCCCATATCTATAGCTTGAAAAAGCTCAAGGTGTTTCTTTTGTCTTCTGGTCATCACAAAAGATAGATCTGCCTTCCACAAAACAGATCATGAATCCAGAGAGCTGGAAGTAGCGCGCACCGCTATCATTATCTTTTCAGGACAGAACTGTAGCAATGGAAGTCAAGAAAAGTTCTAGTTAAGCTATGTTAGTACTATAACAAAAGGAAGCAGGGGCTTTGGGAGATCTCCCTTGAATAACAGCGAGAACTGAAAGAAGAAGAAAAAAAAGGGGGAGATATCTATCTCAAACTAATATAGTTAGCAACAGACTGTGGAAAAGGAGAATGAGTGACCTGGAGAATTGAGAGTGGATGGGCATGTGGATGAAGGAGGCAATGGGGCATAAGGGAGAAAATGGCCAGGATGGCAGTTTGTGCCGAACTGGGAGTAAAGTTTTACTGTTAGGTTAAATTAAGCATGTGCAGCCACTCAGGGCAGTGACTCCTGCTTTGGCTGGGAATTGGCTCTACTAAAAAAGTTGTATTAGCAAGCGGGACTAAAGCATTTGTGCAGGTGCCATCATTTCTTCCTCACCTCTTGGTCTGCTTGGGATTTCCCTTTCATTTCCCTTTCTCCTGGTTCTGTGATGATCTTGGGTTATCTGTGAGGTCATGCAGTTGTACTCTGGAGGCATTACAGGGCTTTAAAGGGTAAGATGGTGGAGACCAGAAAGAGAAGTCTGAGAAATGGAAACTGGAACTGGATGAAGAGCAGGAGGCAGGAGTTGAAGTCCAGGTCTTAGTGGAAAAAAAAGAAACAAGTGCCAGAAGTCTCACAGTCCTTTGAGACTTGGCATGGTTTTTATAAAGTTGGGTTTTGTGGGTTTGGTTTGGGTTTTTTTCTTTTGTTTTGGTGTGATCTTTTTAGCTATGCTACTGAACTGGAGTTCAGAGGTTGTACAAGAAAATAAGGTAATTCAAGATTAACTGTCAGTGCTACCTTACTGAAGATTTTTTTTTTTTGCCCCACTCCTCTTTTCTTCCTCAGATACAAGTTAAGAAGAGCTGACTGCTAAAGAGAAAATGGCATCTCTAGAAAAAGGTAGGTGGTTCACATGATATCTGAGCAGACAGGATTAAAAGTACTTTAACTTGAAGTCTTAAGACCAGAGTTAGACTGTATGCCAGGCTCTATTCTTTTAACTAAGTCCTTTAATGTAGCTTTTAGGAAGTAGTTATGTGACTGCGCTATTGCAGTGAAAATCAGTGTTGCCTGGATGTAACAGTGAATTGAATGTAGTTTTCTAATCCAGCTTTGTATTGCCGGTGGTTTGTCACTGGTCTGTTATCTGCAAGTACACTTGTCTGTCAGTCCTTGAGTATTTAGAACTTGTTGGTCCTATTCGGTCAACTTGAAAGTTGGGCAGTATAATGGTGTTAGTACTGCATTTTTGAAATTCATTATTTGGATAGAGGAGGCAGGCTTACATTGCTGCTGGCAGTATGAGGAAAAAAGCAGCATGTGTAGCTAAGAATGTGCTCCAATACCTTTTTGTTTTCTCCCACTGTGAGGTAGCTGTGCAGCAATACTTCATCCAGCTGAAAATTTAGTGAACTTAAATAAAATGAGTATCAGTAAATGTTATCATGCATAGTGGGGGATTCTGAACAGAATGCAGCATTGCTGGGAATACTGGGGTCTGTTGATTAGAAATGAAGCAGAACTGGCTTGTTGGCTTTTCTTAAACCTGCACCTGGACAACTAAAACACACGGTACCTTAACAATCTGCTAAACTTACTAAGGTGTTAGTAGCTATGTAGCTAATGGCTGCTTTTCATTTCTTACTTTTAAAATGAGACTGCTCTGATTTCCTTTCAGCCTATGAGTGATACCGTCAAGCTCCATACTAGCTCTTTTTCATGTCTGCATTTAATCTTGTGTGGCAGCAGGAAATTATGATTATACAGTTCAGATCAATGTTTGTGTCTTGTCCTGTTAGTATCAATGAGCAATACACACTTGAGTTAGGACCTTTCTAACTTGTGCTTCATAATTGCTGCTGCAAAGGAGTCTTTTACGCAGGCAGTGTGCAATTAGAATCTGTAACTTTGTGTTGTGGTTTAAGCCCAGCCAGTAACTCAGAACTTTGAAGTACAGAAATTAAGTGAAGATTTACAGTGAGACTATAAGAAAGTGAAAGGTGGTAAACTTTCCCTCTGCTGTTTCTAAATCTTAGTTGATGATGCCTCATCACCCATTCGAGGACCTGGAGATGGCATGGAAACTGAGCAGGCAGCTGGATCGGTGGAAGTAGTTGCTGGAGCCAACACTATAAGCCATCACAGCCACCACAGTCCACAAAAAAAGACAGTTTCTTCTCTGAGTCCTGGAGTTCTGCAGCTGGGGAAAGTGCCTGTTGATAAATCAGTGGAGATTGAAGCTGTTCGTATATTAGTCCCCAAAGCAGCTATCACCCATGTTGTTCCAACTAAAAATGCTAAGGTGGCTAAATCAGAGGGACATAAAGGAGACACGTTCCATCAGTCAGATGGAGCTGCAGATCCCAAGAAAGAACAGCTAGAACTGAAAAATGCAATTGAAAAGCTAAAGAATTCAGAAAAGCGGTTGTTACAGGATAAAGAAGGTCTCTCTAATCAGCTGCGTGTACAGACAGAGGTAAGAAACAAAAGGTGTTTTCTCTCACACAGCTGAGCTGCTTTGGTTTATATAAATGGTTTGTGAATGTGACCAAAGAGCTGCCTTGAGACAAATAGTTTCCCTCTTGAACTACGAGCTAAGATACAGAGTAGAAGTATATCTAAGTAATCCAGTGCTGCTTCTCTGACAACCCATGAAAGAAAGTCTTGAAGCTGAGAAACGCATTAGATGGCTGCAGGGAAATGGATCCTCTATGAGGAAAGATTTAGCTTCTGAACTCAACTGCTAAGTGAAAAATACGCTGTAAGGAGGGGTGACTATAATTTTCTACACAATATCCATCTGTGGATGTCTTGTCTAATCCTTTGTTACCTTGTTGATTCAGGACTTGACTACTACTGAAACTTTTTGTTTCTTGTAGCAGGCTTTCATTCTTTCTTTCTGGCCTCTGTTAGTATTTAAATAAGAGTGTATTAGACATGCATTAGTCTCAGATGTTTATGCTCACTAGAGTGGATTCTGAGGCTTAATATATCCTGCATTAGATGCATGATATTTGGGAAAGGGAAAGGCAATTTATTGTTAGCAGTTTGCAATAACTTGCATTGCTTTCTGGATGTAGGAAGCGTTTCATTCTATATTGATAATTACAAGGCAGTCTGGTCTAATTCTAGGTGAATCGGGAGCTGAAGAAATTACTAGTTGCTTCTGTTGGGGATGATCTGCAGTACCACTTTGAACGGATGGCTCGTGAGAAAAATCAGCTAATCCTAGAAAATGAAGTCCTGGGCCGGAATATGTCTCAGCTGTCTGAACAACTAGAGCGCATGTCTATCCAATGTGATGTGTGGAGAAGCAAATTCCTAGCAAGCAGGTATTCCTTCTTACAGAGCTGTTACAATGCATTCTCCTTCAGTCTTTTATTGTGTACACCCATCGCAATGCCTGGCAATGTGCTTATGTACGTAGACAACAGCGACGGCAGCTGTACTGACATCTACTATGCAATTTGAGTTTACTGAAAAGGTACAAAGAAAGTAAGCTCCTTGAAAAACAGAACTACTCAGATTTACAAAGGTAGTACAGTAGATCTTAAACCTCCTAAAAACTACAGTTCTTAACATATCAAGAGAAGTTCTTAATTCTGATAGACTATGTGCAGTTTAGGGTTTAAACATTTCTTCCAGGACAGCTGTCTTGACTTGTTCTAAAGGCAGTTAGCTTGATTTTCATCCCCACCCCTGTTGTGGTTTAGACCCAGCTGGTAATTCAGTACCACGCAGCCACTCGCTTACACCCCCCCTTTCCCTGCCAGGTCGGATGGAGAAGAGAATCAAAAGAATGAAACCCCACAGGCTGAGATAAATATGGTATAATGCTGCTAATAATAATGATAAAGGAAATAATAAGGGGAGAGAATATAAAAGGGGAAAAGGAAAAGAAACCAATAAGCTCAAGTGATGCACAATACAATTCCTCACCACCCACCGACCGACACCCAGCCCAACCCGAGCAGCAATCTGGGCCTTCCGGGTAACTCCCCCCAGTTTCTATACTGGGCATGACGTGCTGTGGTATGGAATACCCCTTTGGCCAGTTTGGGTCAGGTGTCCTGTCTCTGCTTCCTCCTGGCTTCTTGCACCTCTCCTCACTGGCAGAGCATGAGACTGAAAAGTCCATGATGGGGGTAAGCACTACTTAGCAACAACTAAAAATGTCGGTGTGTTATCAGCGTTGTTCTCAGACTAAAGTTGAAAACACAGCACTGCACCAGCTACTAAGAAGGAGAAAAATAACTGTTACAGCTGAACCCAGGACAGGGGATCTCTTTGTTAAACCCTTGTTGTGATACTGCTAAAAAACCTGCTATTGCTTCTGTAACCATAAAAGCTAGTCTGAATGCAAAAATGTCATTTGAAAAAGGATGACTTTTAACTTGCCCAGCATAGTTGTCTTACCAGATCTGTAAATAGTGTTCTAGGATTTTTAATCTTCTACCGTACTCGGCTATAACTGACTAAATTTTAATCATGATGCTTAATGCATATTACAAAAGACCTTACTGCTTGAAGGAAATGGTAATACAATATAGTCTCTTCCCTTTAATTTGCTAGTCTTAAGAAGTTTCAGCATATTGAGTGAATGGTAAATACTTGTGACTGTCCTGGCTAGGCAACTTAACTTGTTTCTTTAGCACTGATAGGAGTTCTGAGATCAGGAGTGTAAAGTTCCTGGTGATGTGCTTGGAGTAACACCCTCCAATACTGTAACGTTACAGTTTGTTGCGATCTCAGATTTCTAACTGGCTATGGTTTAAATGT
This sequence comes from Nestor notabilis, assembly GCF_000696875.1. Classification (NCBI taxonomy): domain Eukaryota; kingdom Metazoa; phylum Chordata; class Aves; order Psittaciformes; family Psittacidae; genus Nestor; species Nestor notabilis. Next base: position 5,658 of record NW_009931175.1, read on the forward strand.
CATTGGTTTTTGCATTTGCAGTATCAGTAGGCATTTGAAATACCTGCTTGAGGGGTCAGTACTGAGGCTCATGGCATAGCAAAATGTGTCAACAGTTGTCTCATTTGTAGCTCTTAAACGCTTGTGTCTGGCACAAGAGAAGGCTGCGTGAAGACCTCAGAGCAGCCTTCCGGTATCTGAAGGGAGCCTACAAGGATGCTGGAGAGGGACTCTTCATCAGGGACTGTAGTGGTAGGACATGGGGTAACGGCTTCAAACTTAAGCAGGGGAAGTTTAGGTTAGATGTAAGGAAGAAGTTCTTTACTGTGAGGGTGGTGAGGCACTGGAATGGGTTGCTCAAAGAAGTTGTGAATGCTTCATGCCTGGCAGCGTTCAAGGCCAGGTTGGATGGAGTCTTGAGAGACATGGTTTAGTACAAGGTGTCCCTGCTCATGGTGGGGGGGGGTTGGAACTAGATGATCTTAAGGTCCTTTCCAACCCTAACTATTCTATGATTCTATGTAATGTCTAGTTATTGCCCCTGAGAAAGGCAAAGAGGTGAATGAATACAGTCTTTAGCCATACATGTCATCTTCAGAGAGAAGTACGGAAAGATGAGATTACAGCATACTTGTGAGAACTGTGTTAATAAAACAAAATGTATTTACATTTTTAAATATAACTGTTCACTTACCCAAGGTATTTTGAAATGTCTGTTACTAGATTTATATTAAGTGACATAGAATTGTTTAAACTCAGCAAATCAAAATATAATCTTGCACTTGTGTTGACTGTGGCTGAACATAAATTAATCTTAATACGTGTTCTTTGTAATTAGGTTGATAGAGGCTCTGTGTGGGAAAGTGAGAACAGCAGCTTATTCCTTAGCTTGAGCTAACAAATTGCAGTCTGTAGTAGAATAAAGGTGAATTTCAAACTGCTCACTTACACTACTGATTGGAGATTTGTTTTGCAGGGTTATGGCTGATGAGCTAACCAATACCAGAGCAATTCTTCAGCGTCAAACCAGGGATGCACAAAGTGCAATCCAGGACTTGCTGAATGAACGTGATCAGTTCCGTCAAGAGATGATTGATACACAGAAGTATGATTTTCCTAATCCAGAGTACCTCTATGCAAACTTCATTTCTGTCAGTTCATTATAGACCAGAGAAGACTCACCATTTTCCACTGTTTTAGTGATACTCAACAAAAATTAATTACACTGATTGAGAGTACTGTCACTTTTCAGCCTCAGAGCTGAAAGAGCCAATGTAGCATTCATTCTTTCTTCATTGCCTGGAGGTGTGAGGTCTTAGGGGTAATATACTCTAGAGCTGACATCCTTTATGTCCTCAGGATTTCTCTAGTTAATCACTTACTGTTATTTAATCCTAGTTAATCACTTGCCTTCAAGTCTTCTCTGTCTCCTTCTAAAACATACAGGTTCTTCTACCCATGTGGACTTTTTTCGTGCTTATCCTGCTAGTTGTCAAGTTTTACTTATATTAAAATACTGTGTTGGTGAGGCCTTGCCTTGGAGAATAGTCTAGTTTTTAAACAATTTTTTTTCCATGTTTCAGTTAACATTTAGCTTGTGCAGTAAGTCTTGGGAAGGGACGATTCCACTGTATGCTGTTGCTCATAATATAGAGCTCATAATATAAATCCCACTAATAGTGCTTTCTTCCTTTCTGCACAGGCTGCTGGAGGAACTGATGGTTTCTCTTCAGTGGGGGAGACAACAGACATACTATCCTAGTGCCCAGCCTTACACTACAACAGAGCTAGCGGCTGTGAATTGTAAACTAGCCAAAGCTGTAAGCTCGCATCTTCTTGGAAATGTTGGCACTAACAGCCCAAAAAAGACTTCAACAGCTGTGGAGTTCTGCAGTACCCCTGCTGAGAAAATGGCTGAAATGGTAAGCATTCTTCATACATCTCAGTCTGCCAACACAGAGTCTTCTTTCCAGAAGGAAACATCTTGCATTGTGTTAACTACTTAGTATCTTGTCCTTTTTAAAAACTACACACAGAGGAAATGTACTGAATAGAGATGTTTCCCTAAAAAAAAAAACCAAACCAAACCAAGCCAAAAAAAAAACCAAACCCAAAAAAAACCCCCACACCAAAACCAACCGAACAAACCTGGAACGATAAGCAGAACAACATAAATAATACAATGACACATACTGTTTCCTTCTCTGTTCCTAGCACTAAAAATGAGTGGGTCAGAATTAGTTTAGAGTCAGTGTGCCAGGAGGAAGCCAGTCAAAAATACTTAGCTGAGTTTAAAAACTGAGTGGGAGAAGAAATTCAGGCAGGAGTAAGTCATAACACTTCAGCAGTAGTTTGTTGCCCTACAGATCAGTTCTGTTGAGAGTGGGTGGAAACACAGAAAGAAGCTATGTGATTATCTTTCAAGATAAGGTTCTATTGCAGGAAGCTTGATGTTTAAATAGGAAACTAAACGAAGAGTTTACTCTGGAAGCAATTGAGTAATGGTTGAGCAGCAGGAGGCTCACAGTGCCGAGTGATCTGTGCTGTTCTTGCCTAGTTTTGCTCAGCTCTGCTGAAAGAAATCGGAATTATTTTTATTCTCACTAAAATCATAGCTTGGATTTCTGATGAACATTACTAATTTATAAACACTACTTAATGTCTTTATATTGAGGGTCTGGAAAGATGGATATTTAGTTTTCAACTTGGAAAAAATTGAAAAACTGCTCTTGAGCAGAAACCTTCCCTAGCTGGTAGAGAGGGATAAAACCCATTGAACTTCATAGATATATTTTCAGTCTCAATTTTTCCATCCTTAGGTGCTACGGGTACTGGATCCAGCTGCACGTGCAGAAACATCAACAGAAGTTTCTTTTTCTGAGACTTCTCCATCCTCCTTTCTTTCTACAAAGAAGAGTATTGGAAGGTTTCACCCTTACACAAGATACGAAGATGTAACTTTCAATTGTTGCAATCACTGTCAAGGAGAGCTGATAGTCCTTTAAAAACATAGCCAATGCAATGCACATGCACTCTTCTGAAGAATTACACTAGTTGATGTTAAGCAGACTTCCCTTTTTCCTACTTTTTTCCATAATTGGTGGGTTTAACATTGGAAATTACATAGTTTCCTACTTCTTGAAGTTAGGGACTGACAGTATTTCCTTAGCCTCTGGGATACCACCACTACTTTTGTCTGGAAAGCTTCACTTCTTCTACAAAGGCAAGACCAAAAATGTTATGCTGGCCCAATTGGTAGAGCATAGAGATGTCCTTGACCATTTAAGGTTTATAGTGTTATTAGCAAATCTCAATGAATTTCTATTTAGAGGGAGACAAAAGCCTAACTATACCAAGGTAAATGAAGTGCTGATGGATTATGTTAAAGGAGAAAAAAAAAGGTGCAATGGAAAACAGCTCCATGCATTTTTTTTCTTTTTTAATCTTAGCCAAGGTGATGAACTGTCCCCAAGTCTGTGTTCAGCCTTTAAAATTTAGAAATCAAAAGGAATATGTGCAATGAATCTTCATAGCTCTAAGTTCTGAAAGTAAGAGCATATGCAATGTTACAGCCCTGGCAAGAAGGGGAAAGAACTTGAATGAACTCTTAGCTGTAATAGAGAAAGAGTAACTGTTTTTAAATGGATTCTGGAAACCTGTGTGGGGTGAGGTTATTTTTGTGTTTCCATAAAGCTAAAATAATGGTTTTCCATCTATTTCAGCTTCTAGAGCGAAGCTGTCACATAGCTGATCCTCAGCAAAGACAGAGTGATATACCTCCTTTAGTACACAGTGTAGAAACCTGACCTAGCATTAGAACTCAGTTCTTGCCCAGTGTCTTCATGAGCTTGCTGGGGAGTTGGAAGATAAGCACTAAGTTTGCACAGGCACTGGTAAAAAAATGTATTTTTTTTTTACATACATGGTTTTATAATCTTGATGTAGGTTTTAAGAGAAGTTTCAGCAGATGATCTGCTAAATCTAAGGAAGCCTTTTTAAGTTGTGGATGTAAAGAGGAAAGGGAGGAGGATTGCAAATATGCATTTTAATTTCTTAGTTTCATTCCGAAATCTATCTCATGTAGCTGTCTAGTTTAGGGACAGGGTTTCTGAAATGGTAGTTACACACAGTTTTTCTTTGAATCTCATACCATTATCAGAATATGTAAGTTAAGTTCTTGCTGTTGCTGTCCTTGCTTTGGTTTGCATGAAGAAAAGTACAATAAATTTTCTTTGCTTTCAAGTTTCAATCTTTGATTTAATTTAGCTGTATTTCTGACCTTGTTTTCTCTGCAGCATAAAAAGAACTATATGACCTTGAACTGTAAAACCGTTAATTCTACTGGTCTAAGGTAGTGAACCAAGAAACACTTATTTTGTAGTTTACTACAGTTAGGGAGACAGCATGAACCTTTGAAGACTTTACCTCTGCATTTACTTGCCAGACACAAGAAGCATTTCTTGTCCTTGGTGTCAGGGGAAGGTACAGGAAGGAGGAAGGCACCTGTTACTTGCCTTTCTTAGTAGCATGTCAAATTTTCATTTCACAACCATGTCCTTTACCTGTGCTAGCAAAAGTCGCAACATACTGCCCTCTGGTCAAACGCCAATACTCTCTCAGTATGCCTGCAACTATCTCGTCTCCAGAACGCTAAGAGAAAAATACTCATGGCAAATTTGCTTTGCCATCTACTACGCTACTGCCTGTTACAAAACTTCCAGAAAAACTTTAAATGTGGAAAAGTGGAAGAACAATGACATTAACTTCATGATTTCATGAGTGACCTCACCACTCTGAGCAGAGTTCACAACTGACCTGGGTAAGGTGGTGTAATTTATTATAATTTATTTAGCAAACATGGACACGTGTACAAAGAATCCTGCTTCCTTGATACTGGCAAAGGTCATAATTCACACAACCACTTAATTTAATGAGAGAGATAGAAAACTACCAACTATGACTCAGAAATAAGTTTCAAAAGACTGCTGCACAGTCACAGATGCGTTAGCCTTCAATGGCCACTTTCCCTAAACTAAAATAAAACAGTCCTCCAGTCTAGCCAGAATTAACTGGTCAACAGCTCAATAGAAAGTGGTACAAGAAGCAGCATTTTCCAACAACATAACACTTTGTATAGTCTTCATCACAAGCAGCAGCAAACAGCAATATTAACCCAGCAAAAAGTCAACATTTTACATTAATAGCCTGCATCCAGGAATTCATGGTGGAGTTGGGTATAAAGTGCCTTTTAATGACAGGAATGTGTATTTGCCACCCTCATATGTAGATCTCGTACTCATTAAGACTTGGTCAAACCAGTAAAATCCCTGAGTTATATATAAAAGCAGGCTTTTTCAACAAAATTACAAATAAATAGGTAGTCAAATTATTGTCAGTGAAGGTAATTGTTAAACTTGCTTGAAAGCTTTAAACACACCACAAAAAGTAGCTGTGAAGAGCAAGAACTCAAGCCATAAAAAGTAAAAGATTGCCACCAAGAACTGTGCTTACATCAAACTTTCAACTGTAATGATTTGTGAAACGAAAGGATTTTGGCTCTGAATTAATACAGTGGATGTTCTGCAGCTGTTTTGCTCTTCTGGCTTCTAGTCTAAGCTGCCTCACTCTCTCTTTAGCAGCTAGTTCTTCTGCTCGTTTTTCTTCTCTCTTTCTTTTTAGCCATCTGGGGAGAGAGAAAGAGGGCTAGAAATACCGACAGTTGCAACTGAAAGTTTTATGTCATCCATTCAAAGGACACTTGCCTCCACTTAACTAGAGTCTCCTTGTCCTGTAGGATAAATACAGGTGTCATGGCTGAGCCAGTCTAAAAATACCACTTCCCCATCCCAATTCTCCAGCTTGTGCACCCACCTTTACCTCCCCCCTGTTGTTGAGCTGATTCAACTCATGAACTTGAGAGGGGAAAAACAAACATTATATTGGATTATCTTTCTGCTTGTTTAATGAGCTGGTTCAATCTGAGCCTGATGGGCACGGGAGAAGTATCTCCCTTTTTCAGCAGAAGTAATTCACTATTTCAGCTTAAGTTCTGACAAGTAATTTCACAACACTGAACAACATATCAAGGAATTGATGCATTTTTGCTGGGGTTTAAGTTTATGAGGACATACCCATAAAAAAAGCCCCAAACCAAAACAATAAGGACTTCAGAGGTAAAGATATACTGTAAAATAACTACGTTCTTAGGCTGACAGACTACAAAACTTACTATTCCCTAGGAATGACCCTACTCACTCTTTAAAGGCTCTGTTGCATTCCTCTGTTCTTGGAAAAAAGGCAATTCCCTCAGCTTGGCGCCTCAACATTTCTAACTGTTTTTCTTTCATGTGTTCTTGATGCTTTTTTTTAAGCCATAACTTGAAGGCTTCTTCTGGATTCCTGTTCTTCTCCTATTTAAAAAAAAAAAAAAAAAAAAAAAGACATACACACAGGCTTATCATTAAATGACTTTTATATTATAATCACATTATAACAATTTTTTGAACTCTGCTGGTATCTGCCATCCACAAAATATACTTTAGAAGCAAACTAAATCATATGCTAATGGCATGGAACATACACATGAGCAAGCATTCACAGCTGTATGTTTTATAAAAATACTGCATTTAGCTTTTCAAGCCCATCACAACAAGGCAGAGGAACTTAAGAACACAGCATCTTCAGGTTTTGGTCAAGTCATCTGCATTAATTGCTTGCCAACAAGGTAAGAAATGCACTTCAAAGGGTTTTCTGGCTGCTTGTTCACTGCAGGGTTCAATCAAGTCGTTCTCCCAATAAAAAGGAGCATCTGTCTCCTGTGATTTTATAGCTATGAAATTCATATATGCAGCTTCTATGATGCAAGCCACTCTGCCAAGCAGAACAACCGTAAACATGCAAGTCAATCTAGCTCTTCACCAAGATCAATGTAATAAAAACATTTCCTATCACTGTATATTTTCATATACTTAGCTAAGAACACAGGCTTAGAATCTTATTTAACAAGAGCACTACAGATCCCAGTTCTACTTTAGGGAGATCTTACTCTGCTGTTCAAGTCTTCTAGCTCCTTTGCACGACGAATTCGCTTTTCTTCTTGGACTTGTTCTTTCTTCTTCTGTAACCAAGCTTTAAAAACCATCTCATTATCTCTTCTCTTCTGTTCTTCTTGTTCCCTTTTCTTTTCTTCTTCCTTAAATGGAATGAAGAGTGAATATACTTAGTTTTTAAGAGAATCAATCTCCAAAGGCCTTCATAATAAATAAGCCATTTGAATTACATGAGAGACACAAAAGTACTGATGAAACAGGAATCATCAAAGACTGTATCATAATTGATACTACTTCTAGGAATAAAAGAGTTTGAGCACTTCTGTGGTTCATGTTGCACTCAGATACTGTCAGTCTAACACTTTTTGTGATTACCTCCATTTCCAGGACACATCTCAACTCACAGACATCTCTCAATAGCAACGGGTGAAGATTTTTAAAATTAAGCCTGCCCAATAGCTCTGACTGGCTTAAAATCAATTTCAGCTGATGCATTTTGAAAATGAATGCAGCTCTCGGGCTTGATGGGTGGGTGCAGTAAACCCTAAAGGATATTTAATTACCTATGGACTACAGACTACTACCTTACAAATATGGGTTTTTTTCTGGACATGACATTGTAATGTATTTACTTAAGAAGTATTAATAGCTTAGCACTTTTTTCAAGTTTACAAAATGTACTGATTTTTACAAAACTGAGAAAAGTTGGGTTTGTTTTTTTTTTATTATTAATCCCATTTTAGCCAATTACAAGTATCTACAAGGAGGATAAAGGTTTTCGAACAACACTTCAGAAAGTTGGGTAGGACATTTTATCAGGTTTTAACTCTCTCTGATACAGAAGCTACAATCCCCACTCATTTCAACACTCATAGAAACCTGTTCTTCTTGCAAATAGTTGATATTCCTCCCACCTACACACAACTTTCACACTAGCCTTCAAACTTGTAATTTGAAATTTACTGAAATGAAAGAAATTCCACCAAAATGAAGCAGATGGATTTCATTAATGTCAAGAAATAATTCATGTCCATGAAATCCATCACTGAATGGAAGAACTCCATTCAAGAATGAAGAAACAAGGTAATACACTCTTACCTTTTCATAAATCAGCCAACAAAGGAAGAGATTTAGCATACACTGTTAGGAAAATAGCCTTCGTTACCTCTACGACACTACCTTTTACTTTAAATACGCAGAGTATGGTGTCAAGAGATCCAGTCTCGTGGTACAAAGAAAACCAATCAGTAACTCTTCCCATTTCATACTTTTCATAATGCAAAGTGAAGAAAAACATCTAAGATTTTAAAATCTTTGGTAAAGATTTCTGAGGTTCCTGTTACAGCTGTCAAAGGCTGACTCTATTAAATATGTTTTTCTGAATAAGGAGCTGAGAAAGATCTAAAAAGGCAAGTTTTTTTCCCAGTAATACATAAGACACTGATTTTATTTTCTAAAATATTTTTTTTCTTTTAAGTTACTGCCCTTAATAGATACAAGAAGAATAACCTCACTACTGGCAATATTTTCTTCTTTTTGTCCTCTCTGTAGTGCCCAGATAAACCAAACAAGAAGGAAAAGTAGTATCAATTAACAGAGAAAGGGGAAAAAACCTACTTTGCAACAAACTCATTGGGAAAAACTTAATACAGCGCTCACCCATGCAAAGCCGTTACAGGAAGAAAAGTATCCAATTATATTATCAGTCAACGTGACTTCACCTGCATGCATCCCATGCAAGCATAAGGCATGCCACTTTTAAAGTCAGCTGTATCTTCCATAAATGTTAAACACACTGCTCTTTGTTCATAGTTCTCACAGTCATTCTCCTGTGATGATCTCATTTTATGACTGAACACGCTCCCAAATGATAATTGCCTATTACATACTTCATGAGCACCCAAATGTGCACCTGCATTACTGTGGTTAATGTTAACTTCCTGCATTGCAGTGTAATCTGTGGAGATGTGATACCATGGGATATGTCCCAGTAAATAGCAGGCCTGGAATGGAATCTAGGTAGAAAGAGAGTCAATAAGCAAAATCAGTAAGCACAATATAGCAGAAGGCGGCCTATTTATGAAGGATATAGTAAATAAATATTTAATTTCTTCATTTTTTTTGTGAGCAAGACATGACCTTATGCCACTCTGTGGGGCTTTTCTTTTTATCAAGTAAAGACTTCTGAGAGATTTTTTACAAACTCCAGAGAATAGTAACAATAACAGCAACAATAATAACAGTAATAATCTTGTAACTATTATTGTTGTTGCCTCTTTTATAATGGAAAAATGGAGTAAATGCCCTGAACATGTGGTCTCTGTGAAGCAGGGGAACAGGATGGTCATTATGATCTATTTGTTGCCTCTGTATCTTTACCTCTTTCTTCAGTTTTTCCTTCCTTTGTTCTAACTGTTTCCGCAATTCTTTTTGTCTTGGAGAAAGACAGTAAGTGGAGCTTCTCACAGGCGTGTTTGCAGACTGCACCCTCTGCGGAGTCTTCCGTTTTCCCAGACCTCTTGCAGCGCTGATAGCAGAACTTGGACGATGCTTTGGGTAAGATGGAGGCTTTGGGAAAAATACACAGTCATCTCCACCAGGAGAAAAAGAATGTGCTCCTGGTCTTACTGGAGGTACTTTTTTCATTTGAGAGGCAGCACCCGGAGGACTACAGGGTGAAGATTTTGAAGACAGGTGTTGAGTTTCAATATCAGTAAAAGAAACACTTATTGGGGGCAAAATGCCCTGGCTTTCAATATCATGTAAACTTAAGAGTTCAAACTTCCCACCTTTTTCCACTAGGATTTTCCCATCCTTCTTTTCATCGTCCTTGTCAGCATGTGGTGAAAGTGATGTGCTTTCCTGTCCCATTTCATTAGAAATACACAACTGAGATAGCCTATTTGAAACATCATCTCCTCTTGCAAAGTCAGTTTTACAAACTTCAGCATCTTCTAGAGGAGGAACTTCAAGATCCACCAACTTATCCTTAAATTTTAACTTCCGTTCTCTGTTCTGATCCACAGGAGCCTGATTCTCCAGCAGTTTGTTGGCTTGTTCAATCTTTTCCAAAATGTAACGCTTTAGTTCTTCATCCTCTTCCTCACACAGTTCCTGCTGGTTTTCCAGCTTGGATTCCTGGATAGAGCTTTCACTATCAGTATCAGATACACGATCCCCCTGTTTAACATCAGATCTGGATTCCAAACTTTCTTCATTGGAGGGTCTCACTTTCACATTTACGTCTGCCTCTGAAAGCTGATCTGGATTTTCTTCCATTTCCTCATTGTCGTCCTCAAAGCTATCCACACCTTTAACAATCTGTGTTTCAGTATCCTCTTCGTTTTTTTCAGGATTCTAAAACAAAAACCAAACAACTATTCTCCCAACAAAGAACAGTACCAGAGAAAGACAAAAGAAATAGAGAGAGAGAAGAGCAGTACTAATTACCCTAACTCTAAAACAGGCTGTCAAATAGTGCATGTCATAACGAATAGCTTCTCTGGCATTAACAACTCTCTCGCAGTTCCTCCATGCACAAAGTTTAACTAAGCATGGCTTGCACAGTGATCAGTGACACCACAAAAACAGAATGTGTGCTGCACAAACACTAAAAGGAACCCGAAAGTATTTTTTAAATAAGCATATTCTTTTCAAGGAATACTGAATTTTCTGGTTCAAAGCAATTATTACCAAACCAACCAGTTCACTGAATTGGTTTTCACTATAATCCATATAACTTTCTCTGTCAAAATTCAGTGAATGCACCTACACATTTCAAACCATATTCAATTTTGAGCTTACTGTCTCAAATATTACTCAATTTTGTATTCTAAATAACTAACACATAATTATGCATTTAACAAATACCTCTCTTTCATCGAGGTTTTCTTCTTCTTCGTCTTCTTCATCTTCTCCTTCTTCTTCTTTTTCCTCTTCTTCATTATTTAGCCATTCAAGGTCTTTTTCAAAATCATCCTCATATTCTACACCTCCTGTTAAATCACCCATGTCTGCTGGATCTCCTCGGTCTTCATTTTCGCTCATTTTGGTGATGTGTTAAGAGTAATGCTACAAAAAGGAGAGGGGGAAAGAATTGTTTTAAAACTCTAGTGACACACAAATATAGGACATCAATATCTCTCATGGCACCCACATCAAACTTGTGAGCAGTATCAATACAACCATGACAGACAGTGCCACAGCACCTCAGGACTAACGATCACCAATGGTTTATAAACATGAATGGTTTTGGCCTTTCCAGCTCCAACTACTAGGGGAAGATTTGAGTCAAAGCAAACCAAGGTGATTTAACTTGATGCCTTGCAGTAAGTTTCTGAGAGTTAAAACTAGAACTCATGATCTCTTAACTGTTAGTCTTGTGCTTGGACAAAGAGACTGCTATTTTATGTTTGTTAAAAGTACTACAAGCTTTCATTCCTCCCAGGTATGTTTTATATCATTCCTTTCCTAATTTGTTTATTAGTGTTTACAAAAGCAACACAAAAGAAGGAAACATTGATTATTCAAAATTTCCTATTCTCTTTGTACTCTCTGCTGCAGGCTGGAAGGTGTCACTTCTAAGTGTCTCTAGTAGAACAAATCTGTGTCATGTACAACATACTAAAAGACCGTGTTATATGCATTAGCATATGGCAACACAATATAAGATGTTTGAGTTAGCTCTGACCCTGGATTGAAACAGCAAGGCAGCTCTAGCTGTGTTACCGTCCTGCACTTCCAGACAAGCCCTGGACTTCTCAACCTGCCTAAGATTTTGTAATATATTTTGTGAAAATCCTTCCATCCAGATGATGTTGCTTAAATTTCTTCCAGCTTTTAAGTTCTGATGAGCATCTCCCAAGTTCTCATTTATTCACAGGAACACCAGCTCTACTTCTTAAAACTTTCATGCTTGACAAGAGTGCTGCTCTTTTGGACCTCAAACTTTAGCCAAGATTTGTTTAAAAGGGAAAAAATGGCAATTAAGCTGGGCGCTTCTGTTGCAAACTTTGTATAGAAACTTTACAAAATTCTTCTCTTTTTTTGATCCATATTTTGTTCAAGAAAATCTGGCAAATTTTTCTCCTAATTCCCTTCTTTTTAGCCACCTCTTGGCATGACCATCATTCAATCATTCACACTAGATTTCTCTGAGTTTAAATTTTCAAAGCTTGTTCAAACATGTAATGTTTTTTGCTTGGAAATGCCCCTTCCTTCACAAACATCCTTGGCTTGGGTGGACATGTACCTGGGGTCTCAATGGACGTTACTTTGCTCTTGAACATACTCAGCACAAAAGAACCACTTCTTTTTAACTATGTCATTATGGCAAGCAGACACAAAAGCTACAAAGCTGTGCCTTTAACAAAACACAGTCACTTCAGTCAGTGACAACACAAATACTGAAAACTGTTCAATATATTTAGGATATGTAAAATAAAGGGGAACAGCATAAAAATCAGCCTTCTTTTTTGTAACATAAACTAGTCATGGCTGAAGAGACAATTTCAGTTTAATGACCTTGTTTCAGAAAATTCTGAATCAGCTCCTATTCTGTTTGGGGTCTGATGAAGTAAGGATTAAAGGGCTTCAGCTTTAATAGGTACCAAAAGTTTCAGAAAATCTCAAGTCTTCATTTTCACCTGTTTCTATTCTAACTGGGAATGTGGGGGGTGTGTGTCTGAAGCGTTCTGCAAAGCTCAGTAACACCTCTACGTGCCTAGGCACAGTTACAACAACAAGGGGGATACGGTGATGGAGTTCTGTTATTTCGCCCCTTTGTACAAAAATACACGTTTATACAGACGCATAAACCCGAACCCAACTCCGTTTTGCTGGGGAAAGGCCAGAAGCACCCGGCTCCGCGTTTCAGAGCGGGTGCTTTCTGCTTCTGCGACCGACAGCCTTCGGCAGCGCCTCACCG
>NW_009931176.1:0-12825 GCF_000696875.1 Nestor notabilis
TTAATATATAATTATTTATTTTTATATTTTATTTTAGATTTTTTCTCTCTAAAACAGTGTTACTGTGAAGTTCAATATAAGCAACTAATTGCCCCATTGTTATTTCATTCCAGTTTTAATGGACTATTCACAGATTGTGTTTTTTTATAGCATTAACAAGGGAAATAGAAATGGATTTGAAATAAAAAAATGAGAAAGAAATATTACTATATGATGTTGAAGTGGAAAAGAAAAAATACTGTAAAATAACAAATGTATTTTAATTACTGCAGCTGTCTTATTTTCTAGTTTCCTATCTTACACTAAACTGCCCTCTCCAGAAACTTAGAAAAAACTCTTGATAAAAGTGCCAGGATTTTAGCATCCCACAGCTACTGTGTTGATCTCCATTCTCTTTGATGTCCGCTGTAAGATTTTTTGCATGCATCATGATTGTAGCAGGCAGTGTGCGCTTGTAGCCCAGAAAGCCAACCATATCCTGGGCTGCATCAAAAGAAGCATGACCAGTAGGTCAAAGGAGGTGATCCTGCCCCTCTACTCTGCTCTTATGAGACCTCACTTGGAGTATTGTGTACAGTTCTGGTGTCCTCAACATAAAAAGGACATGGAGCTGTTGGAGCAAGTCCAGAGGAGGGCCACAAGGATGATAAGAGGACTGGAGCACCTCCCGTATGAAGACAGGCTGAGAAAGTTGGGGCTGTTCAGCCTGGAGAAGAGAAGGCTGCGTGGAGACCTCATAGCAGCCTTCCAGTATCTGAAGGGGGCCTACAGGGATGCTGGGGAGGGACTCTTTGTTAGGGACTGTAGTGGTAGGACAAGGGATAATGGCTTCAAACTTAAACAGGGGAAGTTTAGGTTAGATATAAGGAAGAAGTTCTTCACAGTGAGGGTGGTGAGGTGCTGGAATGGGTTGCCCAAGGAAGCTGTGAATGCTCCAACCCTGGCAGTGTTCAAGGCCAGGTTGGACAGAGCCTTGAGCGACGTAGTTTAGTGTGTGGTGTCCCTGTTCATGGCAGGGGGGTTAGAACTAGATGATCTTAGGGTCCTTTCCAACCCTAACTATTCTATGATTCTATGTAGTCATCCAAGTTTTCCCTACCCTCCTTATTTTTTTTTTATTTTTTTTTTTTTTGATAGGAAACAATTACAATGTCTACTTTTTATGAGACTTTTGTGAGTTTTTGTGGTGTACATTTCTGGGATAGTCAGAAGTATGACTGCATCTCCAGCACACAGCATAGTATTTTAAAATTAGGCACTTGGTGGGGGGGGGGTTAGCTGTAACATTATGTGGCAAAATACAGACTTGCTCCCTGTGTAGGAGGGCATGTCTTCAACTTACTTTTGGACCAGGTGTTAATACTGTCTTGATACAGCTGCTCAATTACCCAGTTTAAAGTGAGTAATGGTGTGTTAAACTGAGTTACACATTCTAACTGTGGTACGGACCTTCTGAAATATAAATGTTGACCCAGTTTTTCTTGGAGAACCCAAAGTATTTTTGTTGAATGCTTCCTGTGTAAGCCTATGCAGCCTACCTCCTGACAAATAAGATGACACTCTGCTAGATGATGATATTATATAACTCCAGTTAGTGTTAAAGTCATTAGTGACAGTGAGTTATCTTTGGTTGGTAGTGACTTATGTGGAACATCTTTACTGCATTATAAAAATGTTTGAGCTTTTAGTGATTTGAAAAAATGACAAGCTTGTAATGTTCATGATTTGGCTCTCTCTCGCCTAAGAGGTAACTTGTCAAACAAAAGTCAACAAATGGTTTACAAAGAAATACAGCAAGAAACAGATTTCATTCTTGTTATGTGCTCAGTTCTTGGCCACTCTCTTTACTATAATATGATATCACTGATTCAACCCTTAGGTAAAACACAGACAGCTGGTAGGATTCTTTTAGTAACCCCAAAAGAACATCATTAACATAATCAAGTATTGTGAGCTGTTGAAGACAAAATGATCAACTGCAATACTTACAGCAAAAATGCTGTTCTCTCATTTCTGAAAACAAGTTTGGTATATCTGATTCTGGATGGTTAGCTTTAGAAAGTTTTCATATAAATGTGGTTTTAAGCAAATACGTTGTTTTGACAATGAAAAACAGTCCAGTTCTCTGGGTTTCCACCTCTTGCAATTCCTTAAAAATAAAAAAAATTAAAAAATAAAAGAATGGAAAGGTTCTAAACATGTATCATTTTTAGCTATGTGTTCAGTTTATGAAGATATGAACATCATTTTTCTGTATTCTCTCATCCCTGTTCTTTCTGTATAATGAAAATACCAAAATTGTGATGAAAAAGGGTTTTAATCTTTCCAATTCTCTTAGAGTTGGTGGTAGCCTTCCTAGTTATCAGGGTGATTTTTTTGTTACTGTCACTTTTAATTGTATCAGTCAAAATGCTTATAAACCAAATATCACTAATTTGGTACAGCAGTGTAATTCAGAACTTTTAATCTGTTTGGTTGATGAAAAATCAGGAAACACTTTAGCTATTTTCTGAGTAAGAAACGTCTTTCTTGTATATTTTTCCTGCTTTTTCCTGTCACTAGTTATGTAGTCATTTCCATCCCTTCTACTCAGCAAAACACTAGGTAGACCTTTAAGTGGTTTTAGAATGGAATGCTGTTGTGCTTTCCACAAAATGTATCTTGAATTGAGAGCAAGGCACTTGTAGGAAGGTGTTTCTAGAAGGTATTAAGTACATACACTGGAAGATTCTGAGAATAGCAACTATATATAAAATGATTATTTTTCAATTGTTTTAAAAATACTTCTTTAAAGAAAGAATTATATCAAAATAGTTTTACTTAAGTAATTGCTTAGCTTTCACAGTCCTATGGAAACCCGATTTCCACAGAATGAGAAGCCGTGATAAAGCTATATCTCTTCTTTTGCTGTAATTAAAGCTGTGCATTTGCATTAGAGATTTTTGCCTACTAATTTTTTAAAAAAATACTTTATTCCTATCTTTTTTTCTTTTTCCAGACAAAACTGTTCAATGGAGTTACAACTGTATTCACAGGAGGACTGTGGCATAGCTAACTAGCCCAAAGGCCAAAACACCCAGCTGAGCATGGGAGAAATCAAGATTATCCCATTAATCATCATGGCAAGACTTAAACTGTCACCTTGCTGTATATTACCTTCATTGTCTTTGTAGGCAAATCCAAAAGAATATATGCTGCCTCAGCTGCAACTGCTTAACATCTGTTATTGTCTGATTATTTTTTAAGTCACAGGCCTTTTAACAAATCCAGAGCCTAACACCTACCTTGAGGCCAAGCAACTAGATATGGAGGACATTCCCTATGGATATGTCCTTGGTGAGTGAGGAATATTTAAGCAGACCTTTTCACTCTCCTTTCTCTTGCATACTTCCTGCTGTACAATTACTCCTGTGCTACCCATGCAGGAAAGCTGCTCTTTATAGAGAGGCTGTCTTCCTTCTGTGGTAGGGGAAGTGAGCTAGATTTGCTTTCAGTTGTCATTTTACACTTCAAAAGGAGCAGCAGAAGCAGATATGGAGTTCCGAAGTGTTTCTCGAAGTTGCTGTCTATTTTAACTGCCTTGTTGCATTTCCCACTGAGGTTGCTTTCCCATTGTGTACACTTTCCATTCATGTTAGTAGAATTCTGTATTCATTCCACCCTCCTCTTTTACTGTCATTGCAAAAGTTTTACGTGTCTTTCTCCCAGCAAAAAGTGGCTGTTCAGCAGCCTTTGAGCCTGGCATCTTAGATTTAAAAGGAAAAAATTATTAGCTTGTTTTCTCCTTACTCTTTGGCATTGTCCATGTGCAGCTGGCTTCTGCAGATGTTTTATGAACAGAGCTGGTGACTTTTAAAACCTTACAAATGTCGGCAGTGTTACAAGTTTCTGCTTTGCTCAGAGCTGCAGCACACAAAATACATCTGTCAGCGAGATCTGGCTGCATTCCTCACCCTCTTAAATATAATCTCCGACTCATTGTACAGATATATTTACTTACAACAGTAGAGTAAGCAAATATGTATCTGTTATTGATGTTGGAATGGTCTTTTTAATGCAAAAATCACAATTCAAAATAAGCCGCATGGTCCTTTTACAGACTAAACATGTTTTTCTGATTACCTTTGTATACGTTTATACTGCATGTATTTGCAGCTGAACTTCTCATTAACTTGGCGTTTTTTTATTTCTTTTTTCCCTTTGCATCTTTTTATGTTATTCCCTGTTATTTATTTTCTTCCTCTCTTTTCTCAATTTAATTCCTTTCAGCTGAAGAACACTTTGGCATGTGAATGTCTTTCATGTCTCCTTGTTCTGATTCTGAGGGTTGCCACCTTTCATAGAGCATGTTTTCCATACCACATCTGCAAAGTGTGTTACTTTTTGAGCTTTTGAAGGAAAACATGTGAGAGAAAGAGACATGCTACCGACAAATACGCTTTATTCTGTTACACCCACTCATTTGTTAGTGGCTCATTAGGATATAAGTGACAAATGTATGGAACCTGATATCTGTGTAGGCAACCTATTATTGACCACTGTAAAGCAAACAGTAGCAAGCAGAGTTTGTTCTTTGACTGAAGTACTTTACTGCCTGAAGCATGCAACCTAAGTAAGCTTTTGAATCCCTAAATTGTGAATAGCACAAAAAGAAAAAAAAGTTTGAGCATTTAGTGGGTTTTTTTCCCAAATAATGAGGCTGTTGTTAGTGATGACAGGTCATTATCTCCTAGCGTTGGAACAGAAGTGTAATACCATTGGTGGCCAATTAAAAAAGGAAGTGTAGGGGTGAGCCAGCCTAAAGGCCATTGCTTCCCTTACCTTTGGGAGACTAGACCTATGTTTTATAGGAAAAAAATAATGTTTCAAAAGCTGGCTTGGAAGTCTCCCACGAAAGAGTGAAGAAGCCACTGACAAAAGTGGGTAGGGCCCTGGTAGCTTCAGTCTTTGACTCCTAACATAGAGAATGCTTCCTTCAGAGAGTCTGCCCCTACATATTAAAAAGACAAAGAGGATGACATTTGTTTTTTCACCAAATGTGTTTATTTTTCATCTTGTGGTTTTATAGTACAGTAGGTAACTGCTGCATGTATGTTTTTTAAAAAAAATCTTATAAATAAATCTATGGTGATGTTTTCCTTGGTGAAATATTTTCTTATGTAAAAATGCACTGTTTTCATAGAGGGGAGTATGGAAAGGATAACATGGAACAAGCAAGAAAAAGGAAGACACAGGTCTGCTTTACATTACTTAATTTTGGGAAACTGGTCCTAAGTGAGCTGCTGCAAGGGTACTGTAACTTAATAGTATCACCTGTAGTAAGGAGGTTGCAATGTTCTCAGTGTTTGGATAACTGTTCCAGGAATAACTATGTTAGTTTTTCTTGAGTTATTCCATATGAGGTCTACCTGATTTGAATTTTGTCATTTGTAAAAAGAGTATTTCAAATTGTTTTCCTTTCTGCCTGAAACAGATTTTAAGAGGGTGCTTACAACTAGTCTAGGGTTTGATTTGACAGATATTTATGTTTAATGCAGAGCAAAACACAAAATACACTTAACCTTTATTCAGTTACATTGTAAATGTATTCCACTTTCTTTCAACAGAAGTGAATTATATTAATAACTTGTTATTGTTAAAATGTCAAGAGTATTTTTTTTCTCTTTGAATTATCATTTCTCTGCTCAGGGTATTGGGTTCTGCTTATCACTCCTGACATGGAAATGAAGAAATGTAATCTTAAGTGAAATGTTCAGACTTCTCCTGAATAGGTGAGTTATTTCTTTTAGATCAGCTCAAGTAATAGTTACAGAGCTGACATTTGGAATGTGGAAGGAGACAGGAACCAGACAATGCAATGAAACTGAAACTCTCTCGTTTAAAGATACAGTCTCCCTGGGACTAATAGAGTGATATGCACAACATGTCAGGCATTGCTGTATGTGGCACTTCGTTTTAATTTCACCAAGCTGATTTCAAGCGTGCATTATTGTGACATTATCACAATAATTTGCATTCACCTTGCAGAGTTGAAATATGCTTGTTTGGGGGCGAAATCGGAGATGTGCAGGAAGAAAAAGAAGGATGATAAGTTTCGAATTTCATTTCATTTCTTCAGTGGATGAAATATATTCCCTGTAAAGCATGTAGTTAATCGGATAGACCTTAAATGGTTCTCCTCTCTCACCACTTCAAGAACAGGTTATTCTGCTTTTTAAGTGATAGCTATGTAGTGGGAAATATGTTAATGTACTGTCAGTCTGGAAAGTAAAGGCTGAGGACTGCCTGGTTTTCATAGTTGAGAACTTTCCAACATGGCTTGGAAATGTGAAGTTAAACGTGTTTGTATCCTGTTTATTGCTCATAACCATATATATATGAGATACTACTTCTAACGATTTTACTCCAGCAAGGCAAAACAAATTCAAATTAATGACTATGTCAGAAAGTTTGTTTCAAAGATGTATGAAATGTTTCACTTCAAATTAGAGCCCTTTATTCCAGCTTCATAAATAGTAGTACTGCTTTATAGTGCATCAGAAAGAAAAGTCTGGCTACAAGGCTGGCAGAATTTTCCTTCCTGATGTGAAGTGAAAAAACCTTACTTGGCTCAAGCCAAGATGTGTGTATTTTTACATCCTCATTTTCAAATTAACTGCTGTTTTCCACCAGCATCTATTTATGCATTTATAAAACTATCGGTTAGCAATGTCCATGGTAACATAGCAATCCTTATTTCCGTGCATTTTCTTTAAAAATAAACATCCAGGCTCACTAGTATTAATAACAGCATTATTTTTCACGTGGAGTATTTTCTTTTGCAAATGAAGGGAATGTAAAACTAGATCTTACAATATTGTCAGAAATTTTCTTAAGATATCCTATCTAAAAAAAGTCTGCATATACTTTAATACTACTTGTGTGATTTTTTTTAGTGACTTTAATTCTGAGCAAATATAATTGTACTGTGCAATGCCAATCTTAGCTTATATTAATTTTTAAGACCTCATAACATCGAGAATTATAACTGTAATTATGAATATCATTGAGGGGTGGAGAAAGTAATGGTCATCCTGGCCTACACAAACAAATAAACAAAGCAAATGAAAAAAGGTCTTTTATTTTTAATCACTGTCATGTATTGTTCCATTGCAGACAAGGAGGTTAGACTAAAGCCTGGGTCTGAATATTACAAAGTCTAAGTGAAGTTCTGAGGGTAATCTCATCTGTGATCTTCAAGATATGTTTCCTATTTCTTTAACAGAAATGCTAAAATATGTAATTAATTTATCCCACAGAAATTTTCTGCTGGGTCTGACATTTGCAAATTATACTGTATTCCTGTGGGATCAAGAACATATTACAGAGAGATATTGTTTCAAAGTATTATCTCTTTTTAAGGAAAGATATTTTAAGTGTACTCAAGTTTCTCTCCCTACCTAGCCCCAGGAAAGGAAAGAATTGAACATGTTTTGGAGAGCTTCATTCTTAGTGTGACTGGAAAGGATGTTAAAGAAGTATTTTGCCATTCCTCAAACTATATTGCAAAGAACAATTACTCTTCATTGCATGTATCTGGAAAAGAAAGCATATGGAAACAACTGGTTCAATCATCTTGTCTTAAAATACTAAAGCTACCTACAGTACCTCCCCTTAGCTTGTAGGCCAGTTTGATCTGACAAATTATTCTTGTTCTTTGCATTTCTCCAAGAGTCTTCCATTCAGTTGGCCAGGAGACTTTAAGGGTGTATTTATACCGTGTTTAAATCCTCTTTATAATGGCATACTTTGAAGTTAAAGATTGTTAATGGGTTGGGTTTTTTTCTCAGATCAGATGCTTCCATGAATATAAAGATAGAAAAACTTGTACTCTATTCTCACACAATAAAAAGAAGCATTTTTTGACCTTAAAAGAAAAAAATAAATTAAAAAAATAAAAAAACCCAAGGAAAGAAGTGATAGCTTTGTAAATAAGCAAGGTTCAATTTATTAACTATTTATAAGATTTTTATTTATTTATTTATTTATTTAAAATCAGGTTTAGTCTTTTTTAATGTCTTTGCTTGTAAGAGAGAACTACTGGTTGAAAATTCTTCTTCAACCTCAGAGAAATGTCTTAGTGAGGAGTTAGGCAGCTCAAAACCCCATAATTTTGCTTTGTAAAAATCTATGTGTTTTGTAGAAATCGGTTTTGGAATGACTGCTGCCTGGGACATTTCACATAGTAAAGAATTGAAGTACTAGGTTTATTTAATGCAACTGCTTGAGTGGAAAGTCTTGTGGATTATATATGGGGCCAAAAGCCATAAAACCTTGGACTCTGGTCCCCTTTTTGGTGCTGAGTGGCCTTAATAATTTTTTGTGCTTACATAATACTTGGCAAATATTATTAATTTAAGCTTCACAGAGTCCCTGTGATGTACAAAGGTGTAATTATCTCACTTTTTCAAGTGAGAGAATTGAGATTCATAGAGGTTATGCTCTGCAATGAAACAAGTTCAGAAAGAGGATGGAAACCCACTTCACTTCGCACTTACTGCTGCTCCTAATCTGCTGAAGTACTGCATAAAGCCTCAGCTCCTTACCCTGGCGTATGGGGTTAATGCCACTTTCTGGTCTATAGCTGAACTGTGCTGAATTGTGTACCAGGGACATAAGGAAGATACACACCTCTGGTATCTGTCTTCTGTGGAAGGTACCACTGCCTTGCTTTGAATACCTAGGAAATTCTGTATAGAAAAATACTGGCAATTCCAACCCAGCAGAAGGCAATGGAATGGTATTTTAACAGACACTGAAACTCTAAGAGAAGTTGCCACAAATACAGTTGAGGAGGTTGCAGAGCAGGTAAACTCTACAGAAGGACTTGAGCCTCTGGTATTTACTCACTGCATGAGTCTCGGGCACTCACTTGTCCTTTTTGAGCCTTGGATTTCTGCTTGCATGTTTTTGATTTCCTTTAAATCATTCTGTGCTGCCAAAACATTGGAGTCGAGCATGGGAAATCCTGGATTTTAATGTGGCATTTTGTGGTTTTTGGATTAATCTGAGTGAATTTCTTGTGCAGAAGCTTTGTACTAAAGCTTTCAGTTATTTGTTTGCTGTTCCTGAGAAGTGCCAAACTGCTAGAATCAGAAGACAACATGCAACAGGATATGATGTGAATGTGCAACCGATTTCTATTGCCAACATCTCTGCTACTGGAGGTGTCTGTGGGTGGCCAGTGTTCAGGAGGGACAACATCTGAGCCCTGTCTGAGCTTACCAACTCATATAATGTGTTGTTTTTGATTCCTGCTCTTGATTCAAAAGCACTGTGGAGCATGAAGAAAGAAGCAACTGTAACTTACCTTTCTGACAGGTCTTAAGTGCCAGCTATGGAGTGAGTGTAATGGTATCTCTAATTTATATTGAGCTGCATCAGCCTGTCAAAATGCCCAGAGTTATGTGCCTTTTCCTCCTAGTGTATATGAGACTTACATCCTAGGTCTTTCTCCTAGAACCTCAAACAGCCCTTTGCTTTCTGTGGAGAAATGGTGTGATACTAAAACATGCTATCCCTTTGCAGGATTCAATAAAGCACTTGTAGCTTTTTTACCTCCTCCCCTCCCCTCTCCTTTCCTCTTTTTTTTCCAATTAACAGGATTTCCTTTTGAAATAGTGAAATAGTGCTTGTAATGCATCCCAGCACTATTTATGCCACCTATTCGTATAAATTTTTGATATAGTGAGTTATATTTTACACGAGTTGGTTTTTTTTTGTATTTTTCAGAGCCTGCTGTTCTCTCAGTTTTCAGTAAATTATTATTTTCTATGTATTACTTTACATGTTGTAATTGCTTTGTTATCTATAAAAGAAAGGTAGGCCCAGTTTATTCCTTTCATCACTGCCAGAACCTCAGTGAATGAACTGTAGTTCTCATTACCATAGCTTTGTTCTGCTCTGTTTTAATGATAATTGCCCTTGTCATCTTCTTGTAATGTTAGCTGTGAAACCTTGTGGTTAAAAAGAGAGAAAAAGTAAAAGGTGGTGGTGGTGAGAGATTAATTAGGCAGAATATTTTGCAAAATGAGTTGATAAAGAAATGTTTGTATTTCACATCATTAAATGAGTTAGAATTGATTATGTAAACATAGCAGCACACATGGAAGAAAGGCTAGGCTGCTTTGCTACAACAGATACAGTAAGAGTATGCGTTAGAGTGTGCATTATTTAGTCCTGGTGTAATTTTGGACAAGCTAAGACAAATAAAAATTTCCATCTCTCTGTCTTTCTTTAAATATTTATTTTTCGCTCTCCAGAGTGCATTGTCTTGCTCTCTTCCAGCCTGTTGTCTCTGATGCTTTATGAGATGATCTTTTGTGAGATGGCTATCAATATTTTTAACCACGTTTTTATGATCTCCCCTTCTCTTTCCAAAGGAGTGAAAGAAATGTGTTGTACTTAGAGAGACTAAATTAGTAAATATGATTAAAATTAAGGGCTGTGTGGTGGTGCTGGGAGCTCCAGCTGTCAAAATGCTGTCAAAAGCAGCTTCAGGGATGTTGCAGCCACCAAAGTTTCGTCAGACTAGCTAACACCTGAAATGTAAGAGCAAAAGTGTCAAGTGACCAAATGAAAGTACAATTAATAAAACAAAATATAAAAAAGAGAATCTTCTGTGTGAATATGTATACATTGTTTCCTGAATTCTGTAATGTTTAGTCAACCTGTTGTTTTTTACCACCTCCTCCAGAAAACACAGCATTCAATATTACTTTTGTCCTGGGAGTCTTCCAAAGAAAACTAAAAATATGGTAAGGCCTGGAAGTTTATACAGAAGACTAGTTTTTTTAGGTGAATGTGGAAAGTAAACTTAACATGTCGTCAAGACAAGTGAGGTTACCAGGTGAAAATTAAAGATGTTGTTATCATGTAACAGAACCACTGATGGAAGGGTTAGTGCACAGTGGAGTCAGTCCTGGAAAATGCCTGAGAGAGCAGCAAGAGAGCTATCTCCAGGAACAGTGGCTGTGTCTTGCTCTGGTCCTGTGTCTCTAACCAGATTTGTGATGGGGCTACCCTGTGTTTGAGACATAGCACTGTGGATGTACCTTCTCTTTGGCAATTTTTAATAAAATTCTCAGTGTATTATTTAGGGCATCTGAATGCTGAAGTCTAATTCTCATTTCAACATCTATAAATGTACTCGGATTGATACAGATGCTCAGTGTTAGCACAATTGCAGAGCAAATGTGGAAGTGATTTGTTCTTGGAGGGCCAGGGCACAGCAGTAGATTTTCAAAAGACTCATAACAGGCCCTTGGTAGAGCATGGGAATATGCTTTTGAAGATTTAAAAATTCTAGTGACCACAGATGTAGTCCTGTCTCCTAAGGATGTTTCCAAGCCTGCATCAATTACAGCAGAGAGCAGCAGCTGCAGTCACAACAGGATGTTTGCTCAATTCATATGGAGTGGTGTGGAAACTTGCAGCATATTGTTCCAGCTTTCTCCTTCCGATGGAAGGTATGCTCAAATGGAGTAAAATATTTGGTGATTGTGTTCACCTGTCGAATCTTGGTAATTACATATTCACTATGTACCATCCAACTCCACAAAAATCAGCTGAAAAGTCAACCTTTTGATTTTGGAGGCTGTTTATATGCCCAGTAAAGAATGTAGGGGAAGAAGGAAAGTGCTTAGTGCCGATATGTAGCTGCAGACTATGCTCAGGTGTTTTGGAGTTGTGGTGTCTAGCCTATGACCTCTTTGCCATGAGTGAGATGAATACACTTAAATGTCTTCATAATTTTAAAAGACCCATTGGTTGGATACACAAAGCCCCAGGAAGAAAGTACAGAAATGAGAATAAACATCTGCCATAAAAATTTTTCTGAATGGGCAAATTAATTATAACACACTGTTTCAAAAGGACACATTTGATGCCAAATACGTATTAAAAATACTCTGAATTAAATCAGAGCACTCAGCCCTTTTAAAAAATGCACAAAATACCTTAAAGAGATATTGAACATATTGAACAAGTCAAATGGTTTCTCTGTATATAACTGTGCTTTAAGGTCCAGTATGGCTACAACTAACTTACATTTCCACTGATGAAGGAAATGTTTTCCTCAGCTCCTTCCTAAAGCAACTGAGTTATTTCTAATACATTATATACTCACGTATCACCCACAGCAGAGACATGGTTCAGCCAAGAAGCATCTGAAACCTGTCAATTAGATTTGTACAGGTGGACTGAATACAGCCTGATGTGTCTGCTCATAACCTGTCAGAAACATGCTAGTAATATTCTCTCTGCAGATTGAGTTCAAGTCAAGTTAATGATGTTTGTCTTTCTCTACATTTTTATTTGCTCAGTCTGCTTCAGTTCTTTGGCACTTGCTAAACAGCTGTTGGAAATGTTGACCCAATACTTATAGCTTATTTTCTTTTTTCTGTGTTTAAAGATTGCATCTTGATTCTACATGTTCTTGTTTGGTTTTTAATTTTTTTTGTTTGTTTTTGTTTTTGTTTTTTGTTTTTTCCTTAGAGGTAAGTGGTTTTCATGTAGGAATCATTATATCCAGTAGAAATTCCTCATACACCTCAGCATCTGATGGACCATTACAAGAAATGTGTTTGTGCAGGGAGTCTATGGGACACTTATGGATAGATTTTATCCTCTTATAATTTAGCTTAAAGTGTATTTCCTCTCTTCCTCTTTTCTTTCCATTAGATAATTGTGTTTCTCCATGAACATTTCTTTTTCGGTATTATGCATTTAGTTTAAAAAGGCAAAAAATATGAAAGACTGTCCTGGGTTCATCTACAGCAGTCATTT
>NW_009931177.1:0-4059 GCF_000696875.1 Nestor notabilis
GTTCTGAATGACTTCTTTGCCTCTGTCTTCAGGAGCAAATGCTCTGACCATGCTGCCCAAGTCTTGGAAGGCAGATGATGGGACTGTGAGAATGAAGACCGTAGGCCCACTGTAGGAGAGGATCTGATACCTGAGACAATTCCCAATACTGTTTACACAATTCGTCCAACTGTCACGTAAAATCAAATAAATGAAGCCTGAATGGAAGACCAGAATGGAAGACTTTTCTACTCCAGCTGAACACTGAATTAGAGAATTTATGCTCTTCCACACATACGCTTTCTCTGGCTCTATGAATCTTAAGTGTCTTCCTGCACAGCTTCACTATCAAGAGATAAGAATGACCCAGCTACAATCTAGCATCTTGCCTTAGGGTAAAAACTCTTTTGTGAGTCCCTCGGGTTGAGAAAGGCACTGAGTAAAATTTCCTTCTTTCATAACAAGCATTCCAATCACTACACTATATAAATAATTTACATGGTCTAATTTATACAAAAGTAAGGCCCTGCCATCACATAGGTTTTCAACGGAAAGGGCTGCAGCTGTCCCGTTTCATGCTGACAGTGTTAGACACCAAGAGAATGAGCCCACCACCTCAATGCCCCTCAAGAAGCCAGCACAGGGCCAGCCAGCATGCAGCTCAGCTCAGTCACATAGATACTGTTAAGATTTTGATTAAACCCTCTGTAATCAAAGCAGGTGAAAAATCAGATGAATTTCTGCAACATTGTCAGTGAATTTCACGAAAGTTCATATAGACAAACAAGAAAAACATCAAGCAGCCCATTGCCGCTCACATCCCTTTCCACTTCAGAATTTAACTTCTACCTCAGAATTACCAGATTTGCAAGCCTGAAATAAAATGTAAAATATTTGTTAGAAATTATGATCATTAGAGACTTGAAGAAAACATCAATTATGGAAAGTCATCCCTTTACCATTAGAATTTCAGAAATCTGTAATTTTTGCTGATGTTTTTGAAATTCTTGATCACAATCACCTATTTACTGTCATGTATAAAACACCAGCTACAAACTAAAAGTTAAGCATGAGCCAGATGCCTGAAATACATCAATTTTACAGTTTGTTCACAAATCATTTCACTAAATTTATGTGCATCCTTATGAAGTTATTGCAAAAGCCACACCTGTCCTGCCTTTTATTCCTATACTGACACCAGGATTGGTGTCTGCATTTTTAAAGTAAGTAGGTGTCACTGGCCTTTTATACCTAGAAAGACACAGCTTACCCTAAGAACTCTCAGCACTGGACGTTTTCCCATTGTCTGCAGTAAAAACAACCACAACAGGTACATACCACATCATCCCTTCCCACTCCTCAACACCCATGGAGGGCATGTTTCATTTACAGTATGTTTTATAATAAAAAAAGCCAACCACCAACAAAACAATGTTAACAACTATTGGGTTATCTCATGAATCCCAAAACTGCGTCTTAGACTTTGCACATCCTTGTTGCCCCCATCACAATCTCCTGACTTCAGTTAAATCATGTTTTCCGCCTCAGAACAAAGATGCTGATCAAATTGCCTGCCAGCTAATACAAACCAATAAAGTAGTTTCACCCACTTAAAACTAATAAATAAATTTGGCTCAAGAAGCCATTGTTTGGTTTGTTTTCTTCACCTGGAATACTCTATTTTGTCCTACCATGCAGCATACGTGCAACTCACAACCACCTCCAAGAAAATCTTCTCATTGGTAAGATAGGCTTCAATCAGCGGAGAGCTGGCCAGGGAGAGATGGGAAGTGGGAAGGCAAACAGGAAGGGATCTGGGAGATACAAAGGACATCTCATGAGTTAACTCTAAAACAAGCTTTTCTAATCCATTTTGTTATCCAAGGATGACTGATTGGCATATAAAACAAGATTAAAAAAATAAATAAAATAAAATAACAGCTGTAATAGTTTAATTCCATCTGCCCAAGAAAATAAAGTCTTGCTCAAAAAAAAAGAAAAAAAAAACCAAAAACACAACCTAATAAATCTGTTTAGCTCTTGGTGTTTCAAAACTGACTTCTATGCTCAGCTACATAAAGGACAAAACACCTCCAAAGAATCTCAGGCTCTTGCTCACCTTTGCCTTCAGACCTTTCCTTTCTCTATAGCATAGACTGGCTGAAACCGCAGTCCAGAGAGCACTCTCCAATCTGTTACCCGGCTAGTGCTTCCTGCTGCCACTGAGCCACACCTGTGAGAACTATTTTACATCAGCTCCTGCACAGCACAACTGGAATACATGCCCAATTTAACATCATGTAATTTTTAAGTATTCACAATAAGAGCACATACTAGCAGGCGTGCCACGGCTCAGTACCCTGTTAAAACAATAACAGTTATTACAAAACGTAACATGCACAGAATATATGAACACATGAAATACAACAATTCAGATTTGTTTGAGCTATCAAAGAAAAAAAAAAACAGAAATAAGCAGATTTATCAAGTTGCAGTGTTCTGATTTTAGATTTCCTAAAAGATACATCAGCAAATACTGCCTATCAGGACTGACCTTCACACTGGTTTCAGTCTAACCACCACCAACTAAGCTAATCCAACATAATGACATCCTAGCAGATCCTTTACCAATTGTACAAGGAGCGAGCCCGCATGGATATTGTACTCAACAACTATATAGTGGCTATCTTAAAAAGAGGTGCTCAAAACTCTGCTAGGAGGCATTCCTGAACCAGGGCCAGAGCACACAATCTTCAAGCAGCATGGTAGACAATCCTGGGGAAACTTGAACTGAAACCCCAGGCATGAGCGCTCTTGGCATCCTCCTTCTCCTAAAACAATAAATGCAAAAGCATTTAAAGCAATCAGAACTTAATTTCCTGTTGGACAGCCCAGAATGTATCCCTGGTTCTGCAGAACAGACACTAAAAAATTTAAAAATTTCAATTGATGCATCTCCACCTTCCTAGTTTAATGAAGGTTTTGATGGCTCCAGTTGATTTTGGTCCATTTGAAGTAGAATGTAGCAAGACAAAGAAGATGAAGATTACAGTCAAGGGTTCTAAGACACATTTTTTCTTCAAAGAGAGGAAAGAAAAACACATTTAGGGTTTCTGGTTTTGTTTTAAATAAAGAGTTATTTTCATCACTATCAATAGGAAATTACACTTTGTTGTACTACCTCAAGTTATGGTTGCCACCAGAAAATAATTCTACATCACTGGTTTAATATGCTAGAAGCAGTATTTTGGAAGAAAAACTTCAGGGTTTGGTTTTTTTCCCTTAAAAAAAAAAAAAAAAAAAGAAGTATTATGGATTCAGGTCAAATATCAACTGGGGGGCGGGGGAAACACACACTCATATCTACAATAGCACCTCTTCTCATAAAATAACCTTACCCAGAGCTGAAGTGACTTTTACAAAGACAGAGATAACCACAACTGCTACTCATTTACCTTAAGCAAATGGATCACTGTTAATAATTGAAACTTTGCTGAATGATTGGGGGCAACAGGGATAAAAACCTCTTACAGCCTTCTTATAAAATGTGCATCTACTCAATATGCATAGATATCTCTCCTAGATGTGTAATAGGAGTTGCTTTGAGAACAGACTCATCTTGAAACAAAGATGGCCATAATTCATCCCACATCACAAAAACATCAGCATATAATTACCACAGTGTATTATATAACCATGTTTATGAACTGCATGCTGTTTCAACGTTTGGAAAGTTAAGTGTTTAGAGAGATGAATGAGTACTGCTCCCTACGGTACACAAAAGTTTTCTTAGTATGAGAAGCTGGAGTGTTTTGCTTACCTCTACTTTAGCAGAAAAGTGTAATTTTTACTGCTTCAATCTTTTTCTACCTTTTTTTATAATTAATACGAACATGTAAACAGGTGGGAGATCATTCGTAAATTCACAATTTTATTTTTCTAAATGACACACCCCTGAAAAACTCATCCCATGTAGGAGACAGGTACCAACAACACTTCCACAGTAATCAGGGGATTGTATCAAATTTACTTAGCCTGTTACAGAACTTCAATTCATAGAATCACAGAATCATAGAATAG
>NW_009931178.1:0-5113 GCF_000696875.1 Nestor notabilis
CTAACTATTCTATGATTCTATGATTTTATGTACTATTCATTCTGATTTCTCCAAGTTGGTGTTATCTGTTTGCATAATGCATTCTTTGAAATCATATTCATATAAACATTTTTTTTCTGTAAATCTGAAATGCGTTTCATTTTAGAAATTCGGATTAAAGAAGACAACCATTTTCATACAAGAATAGAAGAGAAAGTTGATATTGTTCTACTTTTTTGTAGGTTGCATAAATTAAAGGCATATTATAGCATAGACTATTTTGCTGTGCAAATTTCAGGTTTCGATACAGAATGTGTGTGTGTTTATTTTCTGTATAATTTATATATTAGTCATATATGTTAATTTATTTTTAGTTTGATATTATTTAATCCTTTTATTCTTATTAAATCAATGTATGAAATGAATAAAAATGTTTTTATAAACATTATTTTGAAAACATTTTAAATTATGCAAAGCAAAAAAACCTCCACATTTTTTAAAAAGCCATTAAATATTTTCTATTATTTTCACTTTCTATCATAGAATAGGTAGAATCATAGAATAGAATGGGTTGGAAGGGACCTTCAAAGATCATCTAGTCCAACCTTGATCTATCACCCAATCCATCATTTTTTCCAGTTGGAAATGGTTTCTAATTTTTTTCTGAATTTGAAAATTGGTTTGTGCATTATTTTGCTTTCCACTCTCACAAGAAATGTGCTTTATATAAAATAAAAAAAAAATGATTGAGTATAATTGTAATACTTTTCTTTTGATTTTATGCCCTGTGACAACTTTCCCTGGTAAGTCTCTTTAAACAGAACATGCTGAAGTCCCATCTTGTTTTGTTTTCTCTACTCTTCCCATATAACTTTTCATTTGGATAAACAAGATCAGTTCAATCCCTCTGATGAATGCTTAGTGAATAAGTAAGTAAGTAAACAATCCTTATAGTCTTCTACAGACACTATGTAGTCTAGGGCGGTTTTATACTGTCAAAACTAGGAAAGCTTAAGTCATACAAAGACTGGAAATGCTTAGGACTAAATGTGACACTCAACAATACGCATTTGTCAGTATGAGGAAATTATTGTTAAACCAGAGTGCAGCTAAAATAATGGAAATATCATGTTGATTTATATAATTTTTTAAAGGAGGGGAAAATCTTGTGTTTATGTTATAAAATTACACGGTTGCAAGTTTAAAGGAGAAAATTATCAAATTCCATAATGACCTCTTATACCTATCAAGCATTCATATCTACTGCTCAAAAATTCTGGTTCTTAATGTTCTTTGAACTGCTATTCACGTATGTCTATTTATATTGCATTTGCAAATGTTAGAGGCAGGAGGTGATCTGAAGAACTCATTTTGTGGAAAAGTCATTCACAAAAAATAAACTACCACATTGAGTCTATTTAAAAAATTACATGAACTTTAAAGCTGACATTGACATCTAGTTGCCATTAAAAAAAATATCTTGGATGTTTGCTCTAAGGAAAGGGATAGAGAGTAGTGGCTTTTGTAAAAGAAATAAATCTTTGACAATACAAGTGAAATTATTAAGTCTTTGTCCTGGGTTCAGTTATGACACTAATAAGCAATTTTGGGGAAATTATCATATGCAAATGAGTCATATTTTATCCCCAAGGCCAGATATCGTACCTTGCTTTTCAAACCTACAACTAAAATATTTTTTCTCCTTGTCTCTTCTTGGTATGACCAAAGGTAATTATTTTTAATGAATGATCTTCTCACAGGTCTTTGGTTTAAATGGGAAAAGCCAAGTGTCAATGTAGTGTCCTTTTTTTCTGGGAGAGAAATTGTCTTCAGGATCTAACAGCACCAAGTACTAAATTAAGGAAGAATTTTTTTTTTTTTTTTCCCCTGAGGTGATAAATGGTCCTGGTCTCGTTTTCTACCTAAAGAGATAGCACAGATGAGGGAGCAAAAACCACACCAGTTCTCACAGTATTCAGCATTTAAATTACATGGCTAATGTCTTTCACTTCTTTTCCTTGGGGATTCTTATATTGCTTTCTTTTAGAGAAGTAAAAGGCAAGACTATTTAAGATCACCTGTTTTGTTTGGGGTTTTTTTGGTATTTTGGTTTTTGGTTTGGTTTTTTTTTTTTTTTTTATTTTTTTTTTTGAGTGGGGGGATTCAGTTCCTTATCAAAGTATAGAGTCTGCATTCTAGAAACCGCTGGCCATGTTTGAGTAGTTGTGTTGAAACTAACATTTAAAATATTAGATTAATACTGGCCTTGGCAAGTATATTTTTTTTTTATTTAAAAGAAAATATTTTGGTGCTATATTACAACAAATAATATGTAAATGGCTGAAAATTATTTATAATCAGTAAGATTTCATTGGCATCCTTAAATCTCGGGGAAAAAAAATCAAGTTTTGTTTCTCTTGCCTTGACCCATAGAACTCTTTCCAGAATTTAGTACTCTCAGAAATAGTAAAAAGAAAATCAAGAAAAATACCAAATGGAAAGTAGGAAAAAGAAGGGTTTACATCAGTAAGCATTTCATGCTTAAAAAAATACATGAGAAACAGCAAAGGAACACAAGAGGAAAGCTGCTGTAGCTAGAATTTCACAAGAAGTATTTTTTAAAGGTAATTGCTGGGATAATATCCTATATCTAGCATTGCTCCATGTCTAGACATATAGCATAGTCAATAATAGTAATTACAAAAAAAGGGTTATTTGTGCTTAGGAAAAAAAATAAATCAATCATTTGACTAATAAAATACAAAGTGTTTTATTTTTCTAATGTATGTAACTGGAGAATCTAAAAGCAGTTGTGGAGTATAGATATTTTTATGTTCTAAGTTCATAGATGTTAGTACAACTAATGAAAATCAAAATGAGACCAAGGAAAGAGGATCTACTGAAGTAATTTGCTACTCTTTCTTTTAAAATAACACATCTGGTTGCTAGGTTTAGTCATGCTGACATAACGTATTTAGACTACTGTCAAACATTCTACTCCAAATTTCAGTTAAGAGACTACAATAATGCAAAATCAAATGGTAAGCATTAGACAGATTTAAAACTGTAAAGTCTGAAAATACAGCTGAAAACAGAACATTGCGATTGAATTAATTTTAATTAAATTCTTCTGGATTTAGGTTTTTGTCACTTGAAGCTTTTATTTTGCTTTGTTTTGTTTTCAAAATATCATTGACAATGTCTTAGACAGCCCAGTTACTAAGGAAAGCAACAAATATAATGAAAACAATTGTCTGATTTTATGAGTATTATTTTTAAACAATCAGATGAAATGATATTTTCATAAATGCAGAATATAGGTCATGCTTTCGTATAGAGGGGCATTATCTTCAGAATCAATGAAATAACTTCTCAGTGTGATATTGTCACCTTAATCTGGTCTTAGCCAACAACAGTGTTCATGCAGGTTCATAGTGTCACTTTACATGTTACCCCACCTCAATTTCGGCTGTAGCTGCAGAAAAGACTCCCATTAATTGTGTCTTATGTACCAATGCATCATAGATGTCTTGTATTTGTCATGGTCTCAAACAGCATTGCATATTTCTATAAAGGCAACTAGTTCCTTCTTAGTGTCTTAAGGTAACATTGTTTTTACAGGGTTTGCACAAAATCTGATGGGTGTTTAAACATCTGGACAATGTATATAATCCAGCAAGTAAAACAGTAGTCAACTCATATATTCTAGTACCTTAAATACCTTAACTCAGGCTGAGAAAACATAGGGTGGCAAGTAGTCCAACTGAACTGAGTGGTGTTACTCAAGGATTGTCATGTGTAAAGTTTCAAAATTTCCTCCTTATAAATGAAAATCTAAGTATTATTGCTGCTTTGCTGGACAGAACATAAACTGAAAATAAATATTCTGGTAAATTGATGGGGCTATCTTTAGTACCTTTTGATGGGCTGAAGTTAATCAGGAGTGACTGTCAAAGCAGAATTCAATGTCAGAAGGACAAAATCTTTAATAAACTTAGGAATCCAGTGCCAAAGTATTTTCACACAAGAAAAGGCTATGCTAGATCATGATCGCTTTTGACAAGTGTGAAATTCAAATTGCACCTTTTTTTAAATGTTACTTATAAAGGCATGAAATTGCATCCTTGTTTTGCAATCAGCTGGATGCTGTACAGGAAGAGTCTAATTCATCACACAATATTTTTCTTGCATAACTGCCCTTCTATAGATTGTTCCAAATTTATCTAGTTGCAACTTGAACAGGCAAATAGAAACAAGATTGAGAAAATAATGACTAATTTATAATAGATTCTGATTTTTACTTTGCCTTTGATTTTGCCCTTTATGGTAGTAGTACACAGACTGATTTTGCTGTCTGTCATTGTGCTAGAACACTACAGTTTCTACTCAGTGGAGAAAAATATAAATCCTATTTTAAATTTATTTTGAAAAGAAAGTACTTATTGTTGCTTGGAAATTAGAAATAGTCAAATGGCTAATACACAGAATGAGGATCAGGGTGTTATGTGCTCTGCCATAGGCAAATTTTTGTTCCTTGGTTCAAAACGGCCAAAAAATGATAGGAATAGGATGTGCCTTGTCTTTAATTTGCTTTTTTTATTGCTAAGAGGTTCTAGGAGGGAATTTCCTCTGCCCAGCTGCTGGAGCCCATTCCAATGTACCCAAGGACCCAGGATCTCTGTCCTAGGCTGAGAGACCTGACTGCTGCTTCCCTATTTGCACTTTCAACCAGTAGCAAAGCTGAGCATGTCTCACAGAAACACGTGAGCAAATACTTACACACAAACACACATATCTATATATCTTATCTATATACCTATAAACTTAATATAGATATTAAGTGGGTTTTGAATAGACTTTCTATAGTTGGGTTGAAACATCTCACAACAGATGGCAGATAAGTACTTTAATACTGCAATAGTAAATGGATACTAGTTAAAATAATTTGAATAGCTTACGCAATGTAGTTTTGAATATCTAGACTAGTTTCCCTAGCACTTGCTCTTGCTTAGATTAAGTAAATAATAAGTCATTTGTGACACAATTCTTATTTAATCAGAGGAAGAACTATTAAGTGAAAAGTTCCTTGTTCTGTTATATCTTTTTTAATATTATTTTTAATATTATTATTAAT
>NW_009931179.1:0-7018 GCF_000696875.1 Nestor notabilis
CCTGCCTGGTGTGGAGCCGGGTATCCCGGGGAGATGCATGTCGCAGCGGGGCAGTCGCTACACGTGCAGTAAATGCTAGGTGAAACCTTCCGACAGTTTTGCGCTTTTCTCGCTTATCTTTTAGGAGCCAAATAGAGGTGTTTTAATATTTCCTTACTAAGAACCGCCAGAGGACCTGCTCCCTCCGGCTGCCTGAAAGAAACCCTTCTACTGCAATTTTGTCAATGGAGGAGTCCCCCGCTCCTCCCCTGAGACCCGCGACTCACGGTTCAGTGGTGATACCAGGGAGTCCGAAGCTATCAGGACTTTATTCTCAGGAGGTGCGCATTTGTGGGAGAGGACCAGGGCGTGAAAGGGCGTCAGGGGGGCTGCGAAGTGGCATGCTCCCAGCACACAGGGGACAGTTTCCCCAAGGGTCCAGATCTGACCTTACAGGCGTGTCACAGCCCGACAGTCACAGACTTCCATCCGGGGCTCGGGATGGAAGTGCACTCTCCGGAGCAGCAGCTGTGTGCACAGTGAAGCAAGGCAGGGAGAAGTAGATATTAAATACAGGCAGACTCTGGATGCCCTACTTTGAGGCATCTAGTGCTGACTTTTCCAGATCCTACGATGTTCAAGGCATGCAGCCAACAAACTAGTCACAGCTTCTCTAGATCTCAACTGAGCACCCAGTGTCACAAGAATTTGGAAAGCCCTCCTTTCATAAAGTTTGGTTTTAAACATCTCAGTTATTGACACAAAATACGTGCTTTCATATGTGTGTGTATGGCCAGTAATATTTCCTGAGCTTTTTAAATGGGAAGAAGAAAAGAAAACCATCATATGTCATTGCCCAGGTCAGAGAATGTTTGAGGCCCTTCACTGCAGCACACAGACCTCCTCCAGGCATTCTTAAACTAACTGTGTCTCACACAGAGATAATAAATTGACACTTGCTGCAGTAGACAATACAGGACATTTTGCCACTGTGGGCTTCACAGCCCTTCTCAGCTGGGATGTGGTGAAACTTGGCAATGTTGATGTCTCTGTCAGAGACAGAAAGAGCTTTTTTCTTCTTGTAACCATGACTCCAGCCTCTTTCATACCTCGTGATTACTCCCCATATGTACTTAGTCCCGTTTTCCCCTCGTCAAACCTGTCATTCCCATTGCCTTGTCCACTGAGTCAGTCTCACCTCTCGAGAATTGTCTTCCCAGTCCTCTTCCATCTCCTGTCCCAGTATGCTTCCCAATTCAGGTCCAGGTCCCCTTTATCACCAAGCAACCTAAAGCTCCATGCCTGATTTCCCTTCTACCATGCTCTTTGTAGCTTGCTAGACCCACAGCCACTTCACCTTAAGCTCAGTGTTCTCCTGTTGCACTGCCAGTGTGAAGCTGGCAAAAGGGATTCACAGCAAACAGTCCCATTGCTCTCAGTCTGTAGATCTTTCAGGACCTACTAAACAGCACAGCAGTTCAGATTTGACATTGCAGGAAAAAAAAACCTGTGCTCAGAATAGATGAGAAGTTTAACAAAAACAAGCTGCAGGTTTTTGAGGGTTTAGAACTTAGTCAAATTTGAGCAGATTTCCAGAGTTGGCAATAGCCAAAAGGCCAGAACTCTGAAGAAAGGGAAGTCTAGAACTGGTGGCATTATGGCTTTAAAATAAAGGTGCCTTGCCAAAATATACAGTATTATTTTGGCTACTGTCATTACAGCAGCTTTTTTTCTCAATAGCTTTGACTATGCCGCTTAACATTTCTTCTTCCCTTTTTTTGCCCTTCATCCTAGAAGATAATGCAGCCTAAAGCAAGCATTTTTAAAGGAAAATGTGAGACCAAGTGATAAAAAACTGGCAAGATTTAAGCAACTGAAAATAGTGGTTTATAATGTAAAAGATAGAGCGATTTTAACAGGCAGAGTTTCCAGGCACCACTGTGGTGGTAAGAAGCCTGCCTCCAAGAACTTCCAGTCCAATTAGGTAAGGAATGCAAAAAAGGAAATAGATGTTTTTCCTCATTACAGCTAGGAAGGACTATGAGGGAATCACATCAGTATTCCTTACAGGTGTTGATATCCCATTTAAAAAGGAGACAGTTTTCCAGAGATCCCATGGGTCCATTCACAACAGTACATAGTGAGTGTCCTCTCTGCATAGATGCCACTGAAGGAAAATTTTGAGTTACATTACTTGCTGTAGTTCATCAGTGGTGGGTTTATCCTGAGCACATTCCCCAGCCCCTATGGCCAGATGTGCTCCAGGTCATGTCAGGGTCACTTCTGACCTAGCTGCCACCTCACACCAGGACCATGTCCAGACTTGATCTGTGCTGCATTAGGAATTGTTCCTAAGTTTCCTGAGGTCCTACACTTCTCCTCTCATTATGATGCCCATGTTTTCTCCTCTTCCTCCAAGTCGTCATAGAACTGTGGTAGAAAGAACTCAGGTTGCTCAGATGACTGAGCTGCATGGAGCAATCCTGTACAATTTAACAGGGGATCCAAATATAAAAGAAATACTTTGGCAGCATTTACTAGGGCATGAATGCTTTCTTTTCATGCTTTCACTTAGGTTAGAAAAAGCAAAAGGGAGTTATCTCTTAGCTATAAGACTGTGCAGGCTGCTTTAAAACCCTGTGAACAGTTGACCATCCTCCATTAAATTCAACAGGAATGTTCCAATAAGGATTGTGGAAATTCTAACTCTTAGAAAGGAAGAATTATCTGGCTTTTAACTATCAAGGCTACAAAAAGTAAATCTCTTAGGTTTCAATGTAGTACTGTAATAACAGGGGTGGACCACTACTTGGCTGGGGTATAGAAGTGTTCAGGAGTCTGCTTCTTGTAGCTGGATCAGGTGTTGTCTGGCAGAGGACAATGCAGTTCTTAGAAAGAGCTTCTTTCTCTCCTATAGATTTCTGGAACCCTCCTTCAAAAAATTACTGAACAGACCCTATGCTCTCACCTGCTTTTCCAGGTTGCTGGTTCTCAAGCTGCAAATGCATTCTGCAGCTTGGCTTGCAGTATATGAAATGCTTGATTAATTTTTAAAGTTTGGAAAAATAATTGGAAGTAATATTAAAAGTTAAGCAAACAGTTCTTGCAATACTTAGAGAATATACGGGCACTTACAGACATGCAAACAAGTAGAGAACAGTCATTTCTATGCTGTGTGGCTAAGGCCTACCTTTCTCTCCTATGTTTCTACATTACTGGGCATCATGCATTCCTGGTCAGTGACAGAGACCAATTGGGCCTGTAGCAAATAATAACAAAATAGAAGTAATTATATTTTTTTTTACTTGTAAAACATTATTACTTAGCTTCTTATAAACCAAGATACTAAATCAAAACCAACCGACATGAATGGAGAGTCCCCCATTCCGTGAATATGAACATTCGAAGCTCACAAGCAGAAAGAAGATGGAGTCCAAGAGATAAGAAGGAGTTTTTGGGACCTTTTAAGCAAAAATGTAAAAATTACTCGTTCATTTAATTATTTTTTTTAAGCAGAAAATGGTCTGTAAACTTCTTTAACAAGCACTTGCTTTAACACAGCTATGAGCACGCATCTGATGACTGAGCTATGCTGTGTGCCATGTGAAACATGGGGTGAAATTGTAAAGTGTTTATGGGACCAGCAGCTGAGATCCTATTTTCTGAGAGCTACACAGATGAGCCAAACCCTCATCCCAAAACACCAAGGTCCACACATTATTTGATCATTAAAAATCAAGTCATCAAACTGGCCTTTTAGAAAAGGGACGGAACGTGGAAATCAAGTGAACATTGTGGAAGATAAGGCCTGTGTGCGGCTGGTTGTCCTTGGGAAAAACAGATGGCATTGAAAAGTGCCGTCCTTTAGTTAGACTTTCCAGTTTCAGCATGTTGCATTTTTCAATATTAGAATTTTTCATGATTAGATTACTGTGTGGAGTTTTATCACACTTCAGTGAGTGGTCAGTGTGAGGAAGAGAATTTAATCCTTCAGGGCAACAACAGCAACAAACTGCTTTCATCTTGTGGGGTAAAAGCAGTGCTAGTACCTTTCTGATGTCAGAGACATAGTTCTCCTACACTCTCCCCATCACCCAAATCCAGCAAGCTCTTTACACTTCTCAGAAGGTTGGTTGCTGCAACACAGAGAGAGGCATCGCTGCTGACTCACTCACCTTGCATTAAATTACCCTCTTGGATCACCACAGCTCTGTGGTCACAGGCACTCCTCCTTTGCCCAAGTGTAGAATTTAGGATGGTGTGGTTGGGGTCAGGACCAAACCCTGAAAAACCGTCTGGCTCCTGAGTTAAAGGAGTACCTGGGGTGGCAAGAAAGATGTGAGCATTGGTAGAGAAAAGAAAGAAAAAATTAAAAAAAACATCATTTTGGTGATGTTGCTCACAAACTCTATCTGCTGCCTGATCATCTAGAAACATCCACAGTATTCTGCACAATTCTCAGAGCCTCGGAAACAAACTGTAATGTGGAGAATGTCAGTGGGAGGACCTCTGTCTGGGAAGGGATAAATTCAACCCCAGTGATTGTAACTAGATTTACACCAACCGTGAAAATCATGTAGGAAAACAGCTATTACATGAAGTGAATTACTGGCTGTAAAATGCTTTTCTGAGAGTGAGTGGAGTAGCTGAAGTGACATAGGATGCAGTAGAAAACAAGAATACAAAATAAAACCAGAAGGTGGAAGCCATAAAATAGCTTCAAAATCATTGGGCATAAACATACAATGTTCTTATGCTATTACTTTTCCCTTTCCTTGGCCAGGCTTCTTTTGCTATCGCTACCTGTTTGCTGTATCATGTTCCAGAGAAAGTCCTTTATACTTGCAAACAAAAGAAGGAGAAAATAGTGTGAATGTGAAGATGTAGGAAGCCGCCTTACTGGGAAGATCCTGGGCAGCTGTCAGAGATGTGCTACTTCAGCATCCCGTGTGCACTGCTTCTCAAGAATAGGATAAGGTCTGTTGTTGGATTAAATGGAAGTACTTTCACAGGAGAAGTGTGGTATCTTAGCAGTGGAAATTCCATTCAGTCCTAAATGTGGAATAAAAAGCTAGGTAAAGTGCATGAATATGTATTTCCAGACCCCAGCACTGACATTTGTATTGTGTACCAGCTTGCTATTTCAGATTTGTAACCCCCACAGTAACCCAAAACCCATTACATTCTCATGCCTTTTCCTCAGCCCTGTGTAAAGTGAGCTCTGCGGTCCCAAGCCAGCCACCCGTGGGCAGGAGGTGTTTGCGAAGCCTTCACCACACCAAGCAATCTCAGCCCAAATGCCAAAGCCTAAATGGGCCTAGAGTCACACCATCACCAATGACAGAGATCAACCCAGGACAGGATGGAGGCAAAGCCGCCTGAACGTGCAGGGCAGCCATCCTTATTCCATCCCACACTGTTCCTGCTTCATACGTAAACAGAGGGCTTTGGTCTTCAGGGCCGTTACTGTGGCACTTTTCACAGAGATTAATGTCTTTTAAGAAACTGGGAAGTAGAAAGCAAACATGCATAGGCTGTTTTTTCCTCATATCTCCTCTTCTTTCCTACCCTTTCCTTATAACAGGCGCACAGGGAAGAAAAGTGGGTTTTCTCTTTTCTGCCCTCAATGACTGTCCAAGGAAAGACAGATCCAATCTTCCATGCCAGGTGGGAAAATATAAGTCATTACTACAAACACAGCCTTATCTGCAGGCATGAAATACTAGAGATGTGAGCCAGAGGGTGGAGAGGACCCTATAATTTGGGGAGAGCAGTAACTGCTGCCCAACAGGCCTTACAGGGGGTGCGGGTCTGCAGCAGATGCCCTCAGCCAATTTTTAAATGCTTCTGAGGTTAGGCAGAGGAGTAGGCACTTCTGGTGGGAAAGTGGCATTATCAGCATTCTGTGGTCTGTGCAAAAATTGCTATGCGTGACCTAGCCAAATTCTGATCCACAGCGGATAGCAGTGCCTTTTAGTCCATTGAGAGTCAAAAAAATGACAAATAATGCAAGAAGCTCAGTTTGACTTTCAAGAAAAAAAATACATTTTGCGGAAAATGTCCATTTCTCTTCATATTTATGATTTTCCTTAGCTGCTTTTGCCCAGGTGGTGAGGACAGGTACATTCTTATAGTCATGGTGGCAGCAGTGAAACAGCAGGTTATCATGGCAGTGGATGTGACTACCTTTCTGCTTTTAACTGCTTCTTCCTTTCGCTTTTATTCAGAGGCTGTGATTTTCATGGACTTACCAAATGCTGCTGGTGCCACCAGGTTTATTTTTTTACTTTTGCTGACTACTAAACTGATTAGCAACCATACATTTTGGAGAACATGTTGCTGAGTGCCAAGATTTCTTCAAAACT
Source organism: Nestor notabilis (assembly GCF_000696875.1). NCBI lineage: Eukaryota > Metazoa > Chordata > Aves > Psittaciformes > Psittacidae > Nestor > Nestor notabilis. The sequence continues at coordinate 6,345 of NW_009931179.1, forward strand.
GTTAAAAAATCCCATAGCGTAATGTCAAGAACTCATTTGGGCATGTGTTGCTTTACCACTTTAGAGAAAAGACAATATTATTTTTTTGTTTTAAAGTGAGGCAAAAAGCAGCAAGTTTTATGGGTTTTGGCAGGCTGGTCTTTGTTGCTAGCATTTCCCCTTAGGCTGACTTAGTGGTGAGCTGCTGGCTCTGCATGTCTCTGAGGCACACCAAGGAAAAGTGTAAAGAGGGTGGCAAAGAGACAAATTTATAGCAAGAACTATGTGGAAAGACATCATGAACAATTGAATAAGGACCTGTCTGCTTAGACAAACAACCTGCCAACACTTTTTCAGTGTAGGGCTGATGTTAGGCAAAAAGTTCATTTCTCAAAGCTGAAGAAAACCTTGCCTTCTCGCTGCGGTTTTAAATCTCTGACAGTCTCCATAAACATTAATCCATAAGGTGTTTAAAATTTTTTGCCTCTGCAAAGATTTGCGCAGGTTCTGCAGTTTGTATTTATTTCTGTGGAGTGACTGTGGCATGAGAAGAAAGATTCTTGCTTTTGAACTGTAAACACTGGCCCACTTGAGAGACACAGATATGAATTACACTAAATATTTAGTAAATGATTGGCTTCCACTGGGAGAACAAAGTATTTTGCATTGGAAGAGATACAGAAAAAATGTAGGGA